>NC_068446.1:9672413-9972413 GCF_023373465.1 Oncorhynchus keta
GTGTGTGTGTGTGTGTGTGTGGGTGTGTACTGTATGTACTGTGTATGTGCCTGTGTGAGATAAGATCCCATCTCTGTAACAGGACAACACACATGTTCCCATCCAGGACTGGATCCTCTCTGAAAGTCACAGCATGTCGAGTCCATAGGGGCCTCCTTAGGAAGAGATGTTTTCATTTCTACAACGTAACACACAGCAACCTGACACAAATGCCCTACAAAACACATGCTTGCTTTGATCATTGAATACATACCACACATTAGTGCACATTTACAGCATATAAGATTGAAAACATGCAGTCAAACACACAAAACTTTTTCTCCATTCTCTTTTTCCTATTTTATTCACGACAGAAAATAACAACCACAATTATTGTTATGTGCAAATGCCTAATAAATATGACCCTAGGTACAGCTGTTGCAACTAACTACTGACATCAGTGCCCTATGTCAATGGGATCATACTATATGGTGCATAGCCCAACTGTCTCAATAGGCCATTTAAAATAGATTCTTTATTCAAAATCATGAATTAACATATGTCAGCATCTAGTAACTTTGTGCTATACAGTACTGCGGGTTTTAAACAAATAATTCCACACTCTCCAGGTTTTGCAAGCACCCCTAGTGGAGTACTACATTTGATTGAAAGTCGGACTATCCAATCCATGGGGGCAAAGCGTCAGGTTTATGTTTGCTCCAGTTCATCTACCAATGAGGTTAGTTCTTTTACAATCACGACGACATATGGCACTTGGAAAAGGCCATCTTGGTGAGGTAAGTATCTCCTTTTATTTCAATGGCACACTCATGCATAAAAGGAATCACTATGCAGCACTTTTACATTTGTTTTCTGACAATGTGCTAGCTTTTTTTCTTTTTTTCTATATTTTTATTGTCCTTGACTCCTTGGTGTAGTAGGCTATAGGTTCAACTCTTTATGACCTCGTTTTTTCTTTGTGCCAAATGTCTGAAGTATGTGCATAAAGTAGCATTAAAATTAATTTCCTGACTGGTTGCTATTTCTAAACAACGGATCCTCCAACAAATATGCTCTAAACATCTTTCTGAAGTAAATCTTGGTGGCGTCGACCTTCACTCACACAAACACACAATAATGTCTGAGCCGGGTAAGGGAAGCTTTTACCCGCGGAAAAGGGCGCATTTCGGTTTCCAGAGCGCGCGCGCGCGCGCGCGAGAGAGAGAGAGACATAGAGAGAAGAGAGAGGGAGGGGCGTAGATAGAGAAGGGGAGGGGTGAGGAGAGAGAGAGAGAGAGAGAGAGAGAGAGAGAGAGAGAGAGAGAGAGAGAGAGAGAGAGAGAGAGGGAGGGAGGGAGAGAAGGGAGAGGGAGGGAGGGAGGGAGGGAGGGAGGGGCATAGATAGAGAAGAGGAGGGGTGCGGGAGAGAGAGAGCGAGAGAGAAAGATTTCTTCATTACATTATTTACGCTACATTTATTCATATACAGGATATAAAGATAAGTATTTTAGCAAACTAGACCATCATTACATAACCTTTTTAAGTAATGATTGATGTGTTATTACATATAACAACTGCGGATGTGCGTGTTACAGTAGTCTAGAACTGAATCCATCTGTCCACTATTGGACATATCCTATGTGGGAGTTGCAATTGAATATTGGCATATATTACATACTGACCCGAGAATCGTTCACACCGCTACCATCCAGATGGCGAGGTGCATCAAAGCTGGGACCGAGAGACTGAAAAACAGCTTCTATCTCAAGGCCATCAGACTGCTAAACAGCAATCACTAACTCAGAGAGGCTGCTGCCTACATTGAGACCCAATCACTGGCCACTTTAATAAATGGATCACTAGTCACTTTAAACAACGCCACTCTAAATAATGCAACTTTAATCATGTTTACATATCTTACATTACTCATATAAAATGTATATACTGTATTTTATACAATCTATTGCACCTTGCCTATGTCACTCTGCCATCCCTCATCCATGTATTTATATGTACATATTCTCATTCACACCCTTTAGATTTGTGTGTATTAGGTCGTTGTTGGGAAATTGTTAGATTACTTGTTAGATATTACTGCACTGCCGGAACTAGAAGCACAAGCATTTCGCTACACTCGCATTAACATCTGTTAACCATGTGTATGTGACCAATAAAATTTGATTTGAAGGTAATCTTGTGTTGACAGAGAGTAGCCTATGCTATGGGGGTCATCGATCCCAGCGCGGTGGGGTGGACAACTACTCGTCAAAGCAATGATTCGGAGAGACTGGTTAGGGGGCGTGAGCGCCTCTCTGAAAATACTGTCCATTGTTCCCCTCGGACCAATCCGGGCTAGAAATGTTCCTAATTATGGACCAATCATAACGCACTGGCCGTCCCCCGACTCCACCCAGAACTGTATATTATAGGTTCCCCTATCGAGCCATATGCCACTGCCACTATTGGCTATCTTTTTTTCTTTTACAGTGGTCGGACTGAGTGGATTGTATCATTATTTATAAATATTTTTTATGATCTCAACATTTGTTACATTAGGCTAAGACAGAAACATGGCTGACGCAAAAGTCGAAACTAGTACGGAGATCTCTGCCAAGGTAAGTGGACGACAATTTGTGACCTGAGTGATGAATAAATGACAACTTCTACACTTTCTTTCATTTAAATCTATTCCGGACTAAAGATTTTGAATGGAGAACAACTATCGGAAGCTGGAACAAGTGTTCAGCCGAGCTTCATTAAACCTAACTGGCTTTGGATGTGTCTTCTGTTGCGGATATTGGAATAGAAACAGTTTTATTTGAGATCTCTGTTATATTAGATAAAATGTAGACAAACAATATTTCGAAAGTTGCACTCACTCACTAGTCTATTGAAACTAACACGCCAAGCGATGCCTTTTTTTGCCCGGAGTATAACAGTCTGCGCGCGGTTCTTTGTTTATGCTAACGTGTCCGTTCTCTTGAACACCGATTTTCTGCTCTTTTGAATAACTCAATCACACACGCACGTCTGGTTTACCATTTTGATTAATTACCTTTGTTTACATCTAATATCATAGGCTACATTGCAGTTACCGGACGCAATCGCGGCTGCTACAGTGACTATTGATCCGTTCTCCGATTTTGTTCCACGCACCGGTCTGTCATAACTTGCTACTTGAATATATACCATTGTTTTTGGATGTGGTTTCATGGAGTATATGATATTGATATAGAAGTTTACTAGGAATGGCTCGGGCATAAAAGCATCGCGTCTTTTAGAATACAGAATGAGGTGAAAGGGATTTAAACAGCGCGTAAATGTTTAACAACGTAACCAACATAAAACAATGATACCCGACCTAAGTACGAGATGATATAGAGAGGGAGGTTTAAGACAGTAATTATTTTTGCATAACTGCAAACGGAGTAATGATAGCTGCTCCTGTATTAAAGCTCAGTGTTAATGTTGAGTGATTTACGGCTGTATTGACATGGATAAGCCATCCGATGTGTTCATTCCACCAGGCTTGTCTGCGCGCAATGTGACAGTGCCTCGATAGGAGCTCCGGAGCCTTCCGGTTTAAGAGCATCAGTTGAGTGTATATGTGGGCTTTGGTGGCGCCAATAACGATAGGAATAACCAGTGTCAGACGTGAGTGCTTGCGAAAAGTTGAACTGTGTCCATTACCTCGTTCTCTCTCTCTCTCTCTCTCTCTCTCTCTCTCTCTCTCTCTCTCTCTCTCTCTCTCTCTCTCTCTCTCTCTCTCTCTCTCTCTCTCTCTCACTCACTCACACACACCAGCTCCTTTTACAGCGTAACCCTATTTAGAGAGAGAGAGAGGGGGCGGGGGGCGTTCACGACAAAAACCAACACTGCCTCTTGAAGGCAGAGTTTCTACCTGCTGAACCAATGGCGCGCTAATTCTTACATTTAACAATTTTAGTAATTTAGCAGACACTCTTATCCGGAACGAATAACAGTAGTGAGGTTTCGTACTTTCTTCCCGTACTGGTCCCCCGTAGGAATCGAACCCAAAACCATGGTCTACCAACTGAGCCGCTCGTATGTTAATGTCTCTCTGTTAGCCTATCGGATGAAAAGTATGCTTAGTTTCCTTCGCTGTTGGAGCGGCGGCGCCGCTGTGCCTATAGGTAGGCTGCAATACAATATTGGCATGTAAATGTATTGTTGAAGGTGGAGGGTACAGGGAGATAGATGTAGCTGCTTACCGGCGTATGGGCTCAGCATTACTCAGACTAAAGAATACATGTCCTTTATAGGAAGATGTTAAAACTAATGACGGTAAGAAAATCTTTATTTTGGGCACTAAAAAGGGCTATTGGAAAAAGTGCTTTTGTCCTTCAAGTGAAAGGCCTAAACATAGCCTGCAACACCAACACCCGATCAGAATGTTTTTTGATTGATTACAAACCTTATTGTCTTCATTTGTAGAATGGAAAGTCAATCAAACGCATATCCCTTCTATGCGCTATTGTCTCACTTCCCTGCAGTTAATTTAGTCAGCCTCCTTCTGGTAGTGTTCGTTTGCACGCTCTTATTGGCTGTGTTAAAATAACCTACCAGGGTTCAACGGGAATTGTAGTCTTTTTCCGGGCGTGTCTTCATAGCGTCCCATTAGATGGGTCCTTGACTGAACTACAGTTATCGTTGGAACTCAATTCCATCATGGTGTCAGGATGCAACACTTCTATTAGATCTCCAAACGTTGGCGGGGAGTAGAGCAGAAAAGCAACCAATAGGTTTAGGATCAAAGTGTTGCATTTGAAATGAAAAACGAAAGCATTCACAGGTTTAGGTGAGGTTAGAGGGAGAGAGGGGTTGTGTATGTGTGTGTGTGTGTGCGTGCGTGTGCGTGTGACAACCTTCTCAACCTTCCGCTCATTTAGGTAGAAGTCATCAAAACCACAATCAACTCTAGAAATAAATCTGAAGGCGTGAAAACCTTGATTGAACCTGTGATAGATATTTTATCCGACGTGTGACAAACAACACGACTTAAACATAGTCTCTCATTTTCACTTTTCCCTAGGACCTAAAAGAGAAGAAGCTTGTTGAAGAGGCAGAAAATGGAAAAGAGACCCCAGCCAATGGAAAAGCTGTAAGACTTCACCTTTAAGACTTTACCTTTTACCTTTAATAGACCCTTGTCCACATTTTACCTTTAAGATGGAACTATATCAGCTTCTTTACACCTGTTCTCAACTGTCTTCTTCATTATCCTTATAAAAAGGTATTTGTAGAAGTAAATCTGAGGCAACTCATGTTTTCTTTTGTTTTTATTACTAACAAGATATCATCTGGTTATTACTTTCACTTCAAAATAATAGTGTCATCCAACATTTATTCTTCCCTGGAGACAAACATATCGGATGCATTGTATTGTTTTTCCACAGGAGGCTGAGGAGAATGGTGATCAAGACAATGATCTAGAGGAGGATGATGATGATGTGGGAGAGGAGGAGGATGAGGAAGATGATGCTGAGGGTAAGTGATCTGGTCTTTCACAACGCTAAGATGACAGAGTATCCATTACATGTTGACATATGCACCTAGTGGCAGTGATGTGTATTTGCCTGTACTAGTCTGAGGCAGTCTGCCTGAGAAATTGTTTTGTTGGAGCGCCCTCTATGTGTCATAAACTGCAACTGCAAGAATCTAAACCTGCCTTCCTCTCTGAAGTTGATGAAGAAGATGAGGACGATGAGGTCGAGGGTCGTGCAGGCAAGAGGGTGGCAGAAGATGACGATGATGACGAGGTACTGCAACAACTTGAATCTATCTATTGCATTTACATGTAGAAACTGAAATGACTGATCACATATTGACTTGTTCGTTGCAGGATGATGTTGGAACAAAGAAGCAGAAAACCGCCGATGATTAAGAGTTGTGTGTTCAACCCCCTGGAAGCTGCTGCAACCTCTCTCCTTAAGCGCCGAACGTTTTGGAGGGAAACTGTGGTCATCATCAAGTAGAGTTCAACGTCCGTGTACACACACACAAAACTGCAATTTTTTTTAGAAAACCCAAGACTTCAAAGTTCTACCTTCTTAACAAGATACAGTACTTTAAAATGAGAATTTGTTTGTATTTTTATTTACATTTTATATTTTTGTACATATTGTTAGGAGGTCAGCCATTTTTCGACAGTGATCTCTGGTTACCAAACGGTGCTTTGAAGTTGATGCTTCTCTATGAAATAGACTTTACTTGTGGTTTGACCAGGCCATGCTATCTCAACACAAACTTGTACACATTTCAGAAAACAATTCAATTCAAAGCATTCCAGTAACTTTGTAATTGTACTTTAGTTGTACCATACAAAGTTGGTTTGTATGAGATGGCAAGGCCAAAGAAAATAGGTTTATTTTCTGTCTGTTAAATGGCTGTCTGTTATGGTCTGTGTAATGTATGTGTGCATTTCTTGTATGACAATAAACCTGAATTTTATTTTGTGAGTTCTTATTTTCTTCTGATTCGTTTATTTTTTTTTGTCTTGTTTTTTTGACCCATCATAGATGGGGTTTCATAATGTTACAGTCAGCCACTTCAACTAGGAAAATCATCATGCAGCTTTTGGCTCTATAATCTATAATCTATAAAAGGATAGTTTTCAGACATGCTGTTCATCTGTTTTATTGGCCTGTTAGAACTGTATATCAATGTAAATGACTCATGCCTTGGCTTAAAGACTTTAAGATCTGGTCAATTATATTGCATTTAATAAATTTACCTGAGTGAATCCTTTTCCTTCCGATACACATTTCTTTGAACACCAAATATCACACATCAATACAAAAATACAGGAAGTGCTAATTGTCCAGTTCCACATGCATGCTCTTATGGGTTAATTTTATTACCATTATTAGCCCAATGGACTGTATCTTTTCATTTGACATTAGAAGAGTAGATGTTGAAATCAAAAGAAACCTAACAGTATTAATCTGCTCAATGTATAAACTTCCATGTAATTACATCAATCAATTACCGTACTATGACATGATAATAACCAGACAAACACAAATATAATACAACTTCATTGTCCTTTCTCACAAGTTACATAATCACACAAACATTATGTTAAAAGCAGTACTACAGCTCATTCCTTTGCCTGCCACGTGTCTAGTCACTGGTTGTGCTTTATGTGGTAACATGGTTTCAGGTGGGATATAAACAGACATAAAACCGCTTCCTGTCACATTGTGCAGTCGTCAGGTGTTTCTGAGAGCTGTGGAGAGTCAGAGTGGAAATTGCAGCTGTTGGTTCTGTGGTTTTCCTGTGGGGCTATTAAGAACTTAAGCACAGACACAAACTAACAACCTCACTCCTTGACGAAAGCCATGCCGAAACGAGTCAGAGTTTTAAAAGTTGTTCCACTGAACATGCTATATCAATAAAGGAACTTTGAAGAGCGCTATGAACAGTGCCTTGGTTCTCCTTTTTTTCTATTGCAGAGCGAGAGAAGCAGCTATGCAATGCTAATAATAAGAAGCCGTCAACCAGAGAGCAGAAAGAAACTGTTGCGGTTCCTCCTCCAATGCTGCTACTGCCTCCTCAACAAGTGGAAAAACGAGATGTTTTTCTATTTCAGGAAAACATCTCGCTAATGTTTTCTGTTTCCTTCTAGACGGCTGTGTCGACATAACTCATCTTTGATAAATAGCCTTGGAGGTTGTGGATTAATGAAGTATCTATTCAGAATATCAACATAGGCTAAGATATCAAAATTGTAATGTGTAAAGCAGAAAGGAACAGTCTTTATTATGTATTGTGGAATACATGCAATATTATTCAATGGGGGGTACTGCTACGGAAAATTGTTGTTCAAATTAGGCTACTACACATTCTGATCTAAATTATTTTAAATCAGAAACAGATTGGTGTGGATTAAACACTCATCTAATGAAGCATCATATACACACACATATATATATATATATATATATATATACACCCTTTACCTTGATGACAGCTTTGCTCACTATTGGCATTCTCTCAACCAGCTTCACCTGGAATGCTTTCCCAACAGTCTTGAAGGAGTTGCCACCAGTGTCATCAGACCAAAGGACTAATGTCCATTGCTCGTGTTACTTGGCCCAAGCAAGTCTCTTCTTCTTGTTGGTGTCCTTTAGTAGTGGTTTCTTTGCAGCAATTCGACCATGAAGGCCTGATTTACTCAGTCTCCTCTGAACAGTTGATGTTGAGATGTGTCTGTTACTTGAAGTCTGTGAAGCATTTATTTGGGCTGCAATTTCTGAGGCTGGTAACTTGAACGAACTCATCCTCTGCAGCAGAGGTAACTCTGGGTCTTCCTGTCCTGTGGCGGTCCTCATGAGAGCCAGTTTCATCATAACGCGTCATGTTTTTTTACGACTGCACTTTAAGAAACTTTCAAATTCTTGAAATCTTCCTGAATGACTGACCTTCATGTCTTAACGTAATGATGGACTGTCGTTTCTCTTTGCTTATTTGAGCTGTTCTTGCCATAATATGGATTTTTACCAAATAGGGCTATCTTCTGTATACCAACCCTCCCTTGTCACAACACAATTGACTGGCTCAAACGCATTAAGAAGGAAAGAAACTCCACAAATGAAATTTGTGTTAGTCCAGTTAGTTACACATATGTGTGCGTGTGTGTGTATGCATATGTTTGTGTGTCAGCTAGAGAGTGCTAAAAAAAGCAGTCAACTAGTCAGTGTGAGGCTGAAGGTTAGTGGCTCGCTGGTTCACAGATTAACACTGTATTTCCTCATGCATGCCAAGACACTGTACCACATGCACGCACACACACACACACACACACACACACACACACACACACACACACACACACACACACACACACACACACACACACACACACACACACACACACACACACACACACACACACACACACACACACACACACACACACACACACACACACACACTCACACACACGCACACACGCACTCACAAACACACGCAATGCAATGCTATCCTGTTCTACATATTTTGCTATGTCACAGTGATATTGTAGCTAGAGTGAGTTTTTGTACTGATGAGTGCAAACATATTTCAAACCTGATCCCTCATTTCTTTCCCAATAAAAAAGACAATGAAAAGCAAATGGCACTGCTACCCTCACCAAAATATGATATGAAACACATCAATGTAGCTACACCAACATTTAGCTAACTCAAATTGCACACTCGAATAGTTCCCTAGCTCCACAACCCCAAATTACACACATAGTAGAATGTGCTCCATTTACCGTAATTCACCCAAATTACACAGACCATTTCAGTTACTCACAAATCAACAAGTTCTTCCCAGAGCTGTCTGTCCGGCTGGGTGGAAAAGCTGCACATGGAAGAGAGTTGAATGCAGCCACTAAGTCACCAGTATTTTTGCTGCTGTGTTTCAGTATTGTTTCGAACCGGGCATCAGGAATGCACCAGGATCCAGAGCAGTGAACAAGTCCAAAAGGTTTGTTTGGCTCCTATGTTCTGTAACCATCTCTTCCTTTCAGTCTAGCGAACCCTACTGTGCGCTCTGATTGAACATAATGTTTGTGCCGCACATCCAAATGGAATGCCTTGATTCTAGAAATCTCTCAATATCTCACCTCTCACTTTCTCTCTGTGTATGCAGAGAGAGCAGTATAATGTGTGTGTGTTCTGAACCCAGGCTTTAGTTCCCTGGCAGACAGACAGAAGAGAGAGAGAGAGAGAGAGAGAGAGAGAGAGAGAGAGAGAGAGAGAGAGAGAGAGAGAGAGAGAGAGAGAGAGAGAGAGAGAGAGAGAGAGAGAGAAACACTCTCCACAGCACCTCCCAGAGAGCCACAATGCATGGTACTGTATTTCATACCCCTCTACTGCCACCTGGTGCTAAGGGTTACTACTGCTCCATTTGACATTGCAGCCACCTTGGTAGAGCTGTCTTCTGTAGACTGCCTTATGAATAATAAATCAACCAGCGCATCACCATAGCCCAAAATATATAAGATGCAATAGAAAATGGTAAGATTAGAGTATAAACAACTTTTTATTGCCTAAAGCCTTCCTCAAACCATCTTTATCCCTCACTATGTTTGCCTTTTCTTATCTTATTGACAGCCAACGAGACTACTGTCAGCCAGGTAGGGGAGAGTGGGTTATGTTGAGCCATTTTTTACTTTCAGAATCACTACATAAAGGGAAATATAGTATTCTTTCTAACAAAGATATCTACATATCATTCAAGATGTTGTGAATCCCTGGAAATAATCAGAATTCATGTAAAAAACTAGTTTTGAAAAAATAGCTTTTCCAAAAAAAAGGGGTCTATTGGCACAACCTACCCCGGATATGAGGTAAGTTAAGCATAGGGACAGGGTAAGTTGATCAGCTTTGGGGTAAGTGGGTGGTGGTGTCCTGTGACAGTGGATGATGGTGCTGGTAGGTCAAAGTTTAATTCATGGAATGGGGGTGTGGTATATTGTATATCTTAAATGTATGCCTACATTCAGACATAGATCTGTCTGTTCAATATCACTTACCCTTACATTTCTTGACCAGTTGTCTGGGACAGGGATGTTGTTTTGATGTGTCAATTCATAGGAAAGTTCACCGCATTTGAAGCTACTAAGCCCATTAAACTGGTCCGCAAGATTCTTGATATGTTTAGCAAGCTCAGACTCCGTGTCGTCAGATAAGAACTTGTGAGCCTCTGGTACTCTATCATAGCCTCTCTTTCACAGGTACATGTTTGTTTTGTTTTTTTGTTTGTTCAGTCTTTTATTTTTTTTTGTTGTTGCATATATTCAAATGGACTTCTTCCCTTCTCTCACTTCCTTGACTGCTCTCTCAAGAACCTCAGGGGGGTATAGACGCCTGCTTGTTTTATGTTTGTATACACGGGGCATGATGTCAACTTTCCCTGCTATGCGGAAGATACAGCTGTATATTTCAATGAAACATGGTAAAGCCCCACAATTGCCTACCCTGGAAGCCAAGATTAATTTAACCTTTATTTAACTTGGCAAGTCAGTTAAGAACAAATTATTTTTTACAATGACGGCCTACCCCGGCCAAACCCTAACAACGCTGGGCCAATTGTGCCACGCCCTATGGGACTCCCAATCACGGCCGTTCGTGATACAGCCTGGAATCGAACCAGGGTCTGTAGTGACACCTCAAGCACTGAGATGCAGTGCCTTAGACCACTGCGCCACTCGGGAGCCCAAAAGTGGATTGCGGAAGTGGAAGTGGATAGAGTCAAATGTACTTATAAACTTGGACAAAACATAGATAATAGTTCTACGAAACAAAGAGATCTGCTAGACCCTGATCTCTCTTTTGATGAACATATCAACAATATTAGAGGGCAGCCTTTTTCCATCTTCATAACACTGCAAAAATCAGAAACCTTTTGTCCAAAAATGCAGAAAAGTGAATCCATGCTTTTGTCACTTCTAGATTAGACTAATGCAATGCTCTACTCTCCGGCTACCCAGATAAAACACACACAAAAATTAAGTTAGTGCTAAATACAGCTGCTAGAATCTTGACTAGAGCCCCAAAATTGTATCATATTACTCCAGAGCTAGCCTCACTTCACTGGCTTCCTGTTAAGGCAAGGGCTGATTTGAAGGATTTACTGCTAACTTACAAACCATTACGTGGACTTGCTCCTACCTATCTCTCTAATTTGGTCCTGCCGTACATACTTACACGTACAGTTGTGGCCAAAAGTTTAGAGAATGACACAAATATTAATTTCCAATAAGTTTGTTGCTTCAGTGTCTTTAGATATTTTTGTCAGATGTTACTATGGAATACTGAAGTATAATTATAAGCATTTCATAACTGTCAAAGGCTTTTATTGACAATTAGATGAAGTTGATGCAAATAATCAATATTTTCCACCCTGGCATGCTGTCAATTAACTTCTGGGCCACATCCTGACTGATGGCAGCCCAGTCTTGCATTATCAATGCTTGGAGTTTGTCAGAATTTGTGGGTTTTTGTTTGTCCACCCGCCTCTTGAGGATTGACCACAAGTTCTCAATGGGATTAAGGTCTGGGGAGTTTCCTGGCCATGGACCCAAAATATCGATGTTTTGTTCCCCGAGCCATTTAGTTATCACTTTTGCCTTATGGCAACGTGCTCCATCATGCTGGAAAAGGCATTGTTCGTCACCAAACGGTTCCTGGTATGTTGGGTTAAGTTGCTCTCGGGGGATGTGTTGGTACCATTCTTTATTCAGGTCTGTGTTCTTAGGCAAAATTGTGAGTGAGCCCACTCCCTTGGCTGAGAAGCAACCTCACACATGAATGGTCTCAGGATGCTTTACTGTTGGCATGACACAGGACTGATGGTAGCACTCATCTTGTCTTCTCCGGACAGGCTTTTTTCCGGATGCCCCAAGCAATCGGAAAGGGGATTCATCAGAGAAAATGACTTTACCCCAGTCCTCAGCACTCCAATCCCTGTACCCTTTGCAGAATATCAGTCTGTCCCTGATGTTTTTCCTAGAGAGAAGTGGCTTCTTTGATGCCCTTCTTGACACCAGGCCATCCTCCAAAAGTCTTTGCCTCACTGTGCATGCAGATGCACTCACACCTGCCTGCTGCCATTCCTGAGCAAGCTCTGTACTGGTGGTGCCCCGATCCCGCAGCTGAATCGACTTTAGGAGACAATTGACCAGCACTTGCTGGACTTTCTTGGGTGCCATGAAACCTTCTTCACAACAATTGAACCACTCTCCTTGAGGTTCTTGATGATCCAATAAATGGTTGATTCAGGTGCAATCTTACTGGCAGCAATATCCCTGCCTGTGAAGCCCATTTTGTGCAAAGCAATGATGACGGAACGTGTTTCCTTGTAGGTAACCATGGTTGACAGAGGAAGAACAATGATACCAAGCACCAACCTCCTTTTGAAGCTTCTAGTCTGTTATTCGAACTCAATCAGCATGACAGAGTGATCTCCAGCCTTGTCCTCGTCAACCCTCACACCTGTGTTAACGAGAGAATCACTGACATGATGTCACCTCTTCCTTTTGTGGCAGGGCTGAAATGCAGTGGAAATGTTTTTTTGGGATTCAGTTTTTTGGGGATTCAGATGTTTTTTGCAAATTCAGTTCATTTGCATGACAAAGAGCGAATTTGCAATTAATTGCAATTCATCTGATCACTCTTCATAACATCTGGAGCATATGCAAATTGCCATCATACAAACTGAGGCAGCACACTGTGAAAATTAATATTTGTGTCATTCTCAAAACTTTTGGCCACGACTGTATACAGTGCCTTGCGAAAGTATTCGGCCCCCTTGAACTTTGCGACCTTTTGCCACATTTCAGGCTTCAAACATAAAGATATAAAACTGTATTTTTTTGTGAAGAATCAACAACAAGTGGGACACAATCATGAAGTGGAACGACATTTATTGGATATTTCAAACTTTTTTAACAAATCAAAAACTGAAAAATTGGGCGTGCAAAATGATTCAGCCCCCTTAAGTTAATACTTTGTAGCGCCACCTTTTGCTGCGATTACAGCTGTAAGTCGCTTGGGTTATGTCTATCAGTTTTGCACATCGAGAGACTGACATTTTTTCCCATTCCTCCTTGCAAAACAGCTCGAGCTCAGTGAGGTTGGATGGAGAGCATTTGTGAACAGCAGTTTCAGTTCTTTCCACAGATTCTAGATTGGATTCAGGTCTGGACTTTGACTTGGCCATTCTAACACCTGGATATGTTTATTTTTGAACCATTCCATTGTAGATTTTGCTTTATGTTTTGGATCATTGTCTTGTTGGAAGACAAATCTCCGTCCCAGTCTCAGGTCTTTTGCAGACTCCATCAGGTTTTCTTCCAGAATGGTCCTGTATTTGGCTCCATCCATCTTCCCATCAATTTTAACCATCTTCCCTGTCCCTGCTGAAGAAAAGCAGGCCCAAACCATGATGCTGCCACCACCATGTTTGACAGTGGGGATGGTGTGTTCAGGGTGATGAGCTGTGTTGCTTTTACGCCAAACATAACGTTTTGCATTGTTGCCAAAAAGTTCAATTTTGGTTTCATCTGACCAGAGCACCTTCTTCCACATGTTTCGTGTGTCTCCCAGGTGGCTTGTGGCAAACTTTAAACAACACTTTTTATGGATATCTTTAAGAAATGGCTTTCTTCTTGCCACTCTTCCATAAAGGCCAGATTTGTGCAATATACGACTGATTGTTGTCCTATGGACAGAGTCTCCCACCTCAGCTGTAGATCTCTGCAGTTCATCCAGAGTGATCATGGGCCTCTTGGCTGCATCTCTGATCAGTCTTCTCCTTGTATGAGCTGAAAGTTTAGAGGGACGGCCAGGTCTTGGTAGATTTGCAGTGGTCTGATACTCCTTCCATTTCAATATTATCACTTGCACAGTGCTCCTTGGGATGTTTAAAGCTTGGGAAATCTTTTTGTATCCAAATCCGGCTTTAAAATTCTTCACAACAGTATGTCGGACCTGCCTGGTGTGTTCCTTATTCTTCATGATGCTCTCTGCGCTTTTAAAGGACCTCTGAGACTATCACAGTGCAGGTGCATTTATACGGAGACTTGATTACACACAGGTGGATTGTATTTATCATTAGTCATTTAGGCCAACATTGGATCATTCAGAGATCCTCACTGAACTTCTGGAGAGAGTTTGCTGCACTGAAAGTAAAGGGGCTGAATAATTTTGCACGCCCAATTTTTCAGTTTTTGATTTGTTAAAAAAGTTGAAATATCCAATAAATGTCATTCCACTTCATGATTGTGTCCCACTTGTTGTTGATTCTTCACAAAATAATCCAGTTTTATATCTTTATGTTTGAAGCCTGAAATGTGGCAAAAGGTCGCAAAGTTCAAGGGGGCTGTATACTTTCGCATGGCACTGTATATAAAATGCTTTTTATTTTTTATATTTGTTTACCTCTTGGGCCACCTACGGGCTTTGGCCCAGCCCCTGACACAATTGACCAGACACATTTATTTATTATGCAGTCCTCGTCAACACTCACACCTGTGTTAACGAGAGAATCACTGACATGATGTCAGCTGGTCCTTTTGTGGCAGGGCTGAAATGCAGTGGAAATGTTTTTTTGGGATTCAGTTTTTTTGGGATTCAGATGTTTTTTGCAAATTCAGTTCATTTGCATGACAAAGAGCGACTTTGCAATTAATTGCAATTCATCTGATCACTCTTCATAACATCTGGAGTATATGCAAATTGCCATCATACAAACTGAGGCAGCAGACTTTGTGAAAATTAATATTTGTGTCATTCTCAAAACTTTTGGCCACGACTGTATATATAAAATGCTTTTTATTTTTATATTTGTTTACCTCTTGGGCCACCTACGGGCTTTGGCCCAGCCCCTGACACAATTGACCAGTCACATTTATTTATTATGCAGTTTATTGAAAAATATCTATCTATCAGTTAACCAATCAAGGCAGGGCCCTCTAGTTACCCACGTGGGCCCCCTACCTCTTCTCCTCCCACACCTGATGATCAGCAGAGCAGCAGCAGGCAGCAACAGCCTGTTGCAACAGCCTGTCTACACTTATTGATAGCAGGCACCTAAGTCCTCCTGTGGTTGGCGGTTGCAGTAAAAAATACAAAATATATACTACTATAAAACTGCATTTCTTTTCTCTTTGCCCAGTAAGATGTTGTTGTTATGATAATGTTATCTGGCTTAGGGCTGGCTAATGCTACCACTATTTTTCCCCCTTTTTTTCTATTTTACTGATGATTTTGAACCCCTGCACAGATGAAACCACTCTCTTGGATGAAACAATTAATCAGTCATCTCCCCCATCCTCACCTACAGGTCCTCCTGGCTGGCTGAGTTAGTACTGTATAGCTTATTTGAGCCAATGCAAACACAACACGATTTGGGATATATAGTTTATTCTGTATACTCACTCGCCTTTGAAAGTGGTCCCACAAAGGATTCTGTTTATAGTATCTGTAGGCTATCCAGTGCCTAAAAACAACATCTAGACGTATCTACTAGACATACACAAAATTGTATTTATTTCACTTCCATGCTTGGCAAAGATAAGTAGCATACATGTTTCTAAACTATTGTACCTGTTACTGAAATGGTTGTTCCAGTTTAGATGTTAGGTAGTCTCATTTATTCATTTTTTCTAACCCTGGCAGTCATTATGAAAGCAGATTGTGGGTTTGCATCTATTTCAAGTTACAAAACATCCCCGGTCAAGCTGGATTCCAAACAGACATCACTTTGCAAGCCAGCATAATGTGACTTGATGCTGGTTTTGCGGGTGACCAGCATATAATGGTGACCAGCTTATGTGTCCAAAACACAACGAAGGCGTGTCTCCAGCAAAAACACAATGAAGGCGTGTCTCCAGCGAAAACACAACAAAGGCTGGTCTCCAGCGAAAACACAACAAAGGCTGGTCTCCAGCGAAAACACAATGAAAGCGTGTCTCCAGCGAAAACAAAACAAAGGCTGGTCTCCAGCGAAAACACAATGAAAGCGTGTCTCCAGCGAAAACAAAACAAAGGCTGGTCTCCAGCGAAAACACAACAAAGGCTGGTCTCCAGCGAAAACACAACAAAGGCTGGTCTCCAGCGAAAACACAACAAAGGCTGGTCTCCAGCGAAAACACAACAAAGGCTGGTCTCCAGCGAAAACACAACAAAGGCTGGTCTCCAGCGAAAACACAACAAAGGCTGGTCTCCAGCGAAAACACAACAAAGGCTGGTCTCCAGCGAAAACACAACAAAGGCTGGTCTCCAGCGAAAACACAATGAAGGCGTATCTCCAGCGAAAACACAACAAAGGCTGGTCTCCAGCGAAAACACAACAAAGGCTGGTCTCCAGCGAAAACACAACAAAGGCTGGTCTCCAGCGAAAAAATGCTAGGATGAGCTATAATAATAATCACTTTAGCCCTTTCAAAGGACCCAAGGTAAAATTGTTTTGCCTGAGGAAAAAAAATCTGGGAAAAATCATCCACAACAAAGGCTGGTCTCCAGCGAAAACACAACAAAGGCTGGTCTCCAGCGAAAACACAAAGATGACTGGTCTCCAGACCATGCTGGTCTATGCTGTTTCTTTTCTGCAGGGACCCCTGACCTAGACACTACGTCTACTGACATGACAACAATAGGTAGTCAACAACAGTGACATGACAGCCTGACAATCATAAAAGAGACATTACTATTGTAAATATGATCCTTTCCTTATGCAGTATGTTCTCGTGGGAAGAAGGGAGGATGTAATGGTTGCTTTTGTGGAAGAAAGGTAATATTTAAAAAATCGTCCTGTGTAGAAGTATTTTGCCCCAGAATCTGTGTTTTTTGGTGGTGTTTTGGATAACATTTGTAAAGAAGGCCCTCTATGGTAGGCATCCATCCATCCATTGTTGGATTGTCATGTCCTTCCTGAGAAGTATTAAGGGGCCTGAGGGAAATTTAGGTTATCTTTTTTGTTCACTGGGGTTTGTGTAGACTTTGTAACAACAGCATAAAAACAAGAGATCCTAGATTGTACGATGCATCCCTTCCAGTGAGTGTATAATGTGTGAGAGCTGGAGGTGGAGGTGGAGCCGATATGATACACATGCAGCAACAGTAGTAGGCCTTTTAACCGTCACGCTGTGTAGGCCTAGGCTTTCCTCTCTGCATCTGATAAGCACCATCTGACACGGGGGGGGGGGGGTATGTCACAAAACCGCCCACGCAGCACAGCCCTTCACTTCCTGTTTGTCATCAGGGTTATTCGGAGATCAGTTAGCTCCCTTTGAAGAAAAAAGGTCAGTTTTGGTCTGTTAGCGGTGAGTGACACAGAAATAAACACTTTGGCGTTTGGATACCATCCTCATTAAAACATGAAATAAAGTGACAGGGGTATGTATTAAAATATGTATAACTTTTTACAGTGTCAATCAT
This sequence comes from Oncorhynchus keta, assembly GCF_023373465.1. Classification (NCBI taxonomy): domain Eukaryota; kingdom Metazoa; phylum Chordata; class Actinopteri; order Salmoniformes; family Salmonidae; genus Oncorhynchus; species Oncorhynchus keta. The sequence continues at coordinate 9,690,347 of NC_068446.1, forward strand.
TCCTCATGCAGATGAGTCTAAGAGAGCACAAGGACAACATGTCACTCCTGCCTAAGCTCTCCTGAACATCCGCATAGACTAGAGCAGGGCTGTTCAATTCCGGTCCTGAAGGGCCAAAACACTTCTGTTCTTTTTCTTCTAGCTGGTAGTTAATTGCACTCACTTGATGCCCCAGGTCAGAATTAGTCCCTTATTTAGAAGGAGAGGAGGAAAACCAGAAATGTTTTGGCCCTTCAGGACCGACATTGAACAGCCCTGGACTAGAGCAACCTGAAGGGAAAAAAAGCCCAACCCCTAACACTGGGATAATCCAAAATCCACTTAAACAGGTATTTCATCATAATATTCCACTCAATAATCAATCATTTTTTACTAATTTCAATATCAATGGCCAATACATAATACACTACATGGTCACAAGTATGTAAACACCTGCTCATCGAAAATCTCATTCCAAAATCAAATATGTAGTTGGTCCCACGTTTGCTGCTTTAACATCCTCCACTCTTCCGGGAAGGCTTTCCACTAGATGTTGGAACATTGCTGTAGGGACTTGTTTCCATTCAGCCACAAGAGCATTAGTGAGGTTGGGCGCTGATGTTGGGCGATTAGGCCTGGCTCGCAGTCGGCGTTCCAATTCATCCCAAAGGTGTTCGTTGGGTTTGAGGTCAGGGCTCTATGCAGGCCAGTCAATTTCTTCCACACCGATCACAACAAACCATTTCTGTATGGAACTCGCTTTGTGCAATGGGTTATTGTCATGCTGAAACAGGTAAGGGCCTTCCCCAAACTGTTGCCACAAAGTTGGAAGCACAGAATTGTCTATAATGTCATTGCATGCTGTCGCGTTCAGATTTCCCTTCACTGGAGCTAAGGGGCCTTGCCCGAACCATGAAAAACAGCCACAGCCCACATCCACCAAACTTTACAGTTGGCACTATGCATTCGGGCAGGTTACATTCTCTTGGCATCCGTCAAACCCAGATTTGTCCGTCGGACTGCCAGATGATGAAGCATGATTCAGAGAACGCGTTTACACTGCTCCAGAGTACAAAGGCGACAAGCTTTACACCACTCCAGCCGACGCTTGGCATTGCGCGTGGTGATCTTAGGCATGTGTGTGGCTGCTCGGCCATGGAAACCCATTTCATGAAGCTCCTGACAAACAGTTATTGTGCTGATGGTGCTTCCAGAGGTGGTTTGGAACTTGGTAGTGAGTGTTGCAACCAAGGACAGATGCTTTTTACACGCTATGCGCTTCAACACTCGGCATACCCATTCTGTGAGCTTGTGTGGCCTACCACTTGGCGGCTGAGCCGCTGTTGCTCCTAGATATTTCCACTTCACAACAGCAGTACTTATAGTTGACCAGGGCAGCTCTATTAGGCCAGAAATTTGACAAACTGTTGGAGGAAATTATGGTTGAAATGACTAATTATGTATACAGTCCAATCAGAACTGACTAGTCCAAATGCTATAATGTACTGTACATATGCATTTTCTCTCTTGCTCCCATTCCCAATTGTATATAATGTAGTCAGGAGTTTAGTAACAATGAAGGTCTGTTCCTTAGTTCATTCATTTGTACAATCTCCAGGTGGCAGGAACGGACTCTCCAGACTGTCTAGAATGCTGATTTATACTGACTGACCTTGACTTCAGGCGTGGAAGCGAAGGCTCGAGAGCTATAGGGCCTCTCTACTGGTGAAAAGAGATAGAACGTTTAGAAAACGCTGACGTCATTTTCAGTTTATAACCTGTGGAAATATGTGTATGTGGGAGTACTCTCTTGAAATAAACGCTGTTACCTGGCTTTTAATGAACTTACAACTCATTAATGAAATAGAAAGAGTGCGAATTTGGTTTTGGCTACAAAACATATAGGAATTTAGAATTCCACTAACACAAACTGACTTGTTGGAAAGGTGGCATGCTATGGTGGTGCCACTTTGAAAGTCACCGAGCTCTTTAGAATGGGCCATTCTACTGTTAATGTTTCTCTAGGGAGATTTCATGGCTGTGTGCTCGATTTTATACACCTGTCAGCAACAGGTATGGCTGAAATAGCTGAATCCACTAATTTGAAGGGGTGTCCACATACGTTTTTGTATATTCAGGCAGGTAACCTTAAGGTTAGAGCGTTGGGCCAGTAACTGAAAGGTCACTGGTTCGAAATCCCAGAGCTGACAAAGTGAAGAACTGTTGCTGGGCCCTTGAGCAAAGCACTTAACCACAATTGCTCCAGGGGTGCTGTACAATGGTGACCCTGTCCATGACCCCACTCCCTGCGAGTGTCTACGGGTAAGTTGGGATATGCAAAAACACATTTCAATCACATACGTGTGTGACAGGACAAATATAATCACCCACCCAAATGAATATTATTTATACATCATATAATCCAGAATATCAGGTCATAATTGAAACATAAAGATATTAAGAAAACACAAACACCCAACATAGAAGATTTTCATTACTATGCTCACTCACCTGCTGGATGTCTATGGACATGACCGGCGCTCCCTTATCAGTCCACAAGCAATCCACGGCGGTGAGTACAGGTCGGCGACACAAAGTAACGTTCAACTATACACAATGTTTCAATTTTGTATCGCCTGTGATCTTTTATGTAACAAATGTAATGCATGTTAAAGGCTCTAACAACAGGATTATGCTTACTATACACACACAAGCAAATGACTCACAGAAATGTTCGCAAACATTTTCAATATGTGTTTGGCACCAATGAGGGGTTAGCAATGGAGTGAAATGTCCCACGTGACAAGCACTCTTCAGTCAAGTCTGACTGTTACAGTAATCATCATTAGGCCTGGGATTAAATACACCCACTCTCACTGATCAGAAGACTTTGATAGAGATGTCTTTGTTGTTTCTTACTTAGAGTAAGTCCATGTGTGCAGTGCACACATGGAATGACCTGTCCTAGTGTAGAACATAAAAAAAATACTATTGTAATGCTCATAAGTGTTATTCAGATCCAGATCCTCTTTAGCAGTGTCATATAGCCCTGGTCCAACTGGCATATTCACTATGAGGAACACAAAATAAATGCTTGACATGAGAAAGGTGTGTGTGTGTGTGTGTGTGTGCACAACTGCATCTATGTGTTTGAGAGTGCGTGTTTGTGTGTCACACGGAAGGACATGAGAAAGGTGTGTGTGTGTGTGCACAACTGCATCTATGTGTTTGAGAGTGCGTGTTTGTGTGTCACACGGAAGGACATGAGAAAGGTGTGTGTGTGCACAACTGCATCTATGTGTTTGAGAGTGCGTGTTTGTGTGTCACACGGAAGGACATGAGAAAGGTAGAAAGGAGTGATTCATAATTTGGCAGGTCCTTTGTGACTAGAGACTTGGCCTCTAGGTTGAAAAGAGAAAAGAGGAGGGTCGTCTAAGGTTTCCATTCAAAGACAGAGGCTGACATATGACTGGACTGAATAGTCTTGAGATTTCTGTATGCCTCTTAAGCGGTTGCAAAGGTATACAATACTGTGTCAATTTGAATGGCATCTCTCTCTCTGAAAGGTGTTGTGTGATGTGTTTCTGTCACCATGTGCAAACTACATGTAAACATGTTTTCAATATGGATCAGATGATGGGGATTGGAAGTGTTCACTATGCTTATATAGGTGGGTTTGTTGTGTTCTGTGGTGTTATGACTATGCTGTTATGGGTTATATTATGTCATGCATTTATATCAATGTTTGTGTGATGGCCTGCCCTGGATCCATGCCAAGGGATATAGTGTTTAATTAACTCTAATAACTGAGCTTTGCATAGCTAAACTCAGGCTAGTTGTCTGGGAAAACCGTGGCTCTGTCAGTCTTGGCTCTGTCATGTTGTTGGTTTTACTGGCATTTGTCTCCCTCTTGTGGTCAATGGTATGTTTCAGTGAAACTTATCATCAGTCACAGTCCATAAACTGTCCAATCAGCTAATATACAACTCTGACAGACATATGCACCTCACCAGGCATGCTACTAGAGGTCTCTTCACAGTCTCTAAATCCAAAACGAAGTGAAGGCAACGCACAGTATTATATATAGCAATGATTGCACGATCTCAAATTACTTAAGCAAACAGCAAAATGAGCTTTAAAAAACTAAAACAAGCAGCTCAAAATACAACGCCTCTTCCCTTACTGACCTAAATAACTTGTAGATCTATTATGTACTGATATATGTGTATGTGTGTAGCTGGTGGGGACTGCTGGGTATGAATGTGGTGTAGGGGAATGAAAATGGAAATGTAAGACAAGTTGATGAGGTAGAACCATTAAGTTTCAACCATTAAGTTGAAACTGTAGCGGGAGGAAACTCAACACGATTCAAGATTGCTGCGTTCACGATAGGGAATCTAACGGGAGTGATAGACCTACTTCGGTGCAACTCCATATGTTTCAAGGCAAGGGTGAATTTGTGGTGTAGATATTGGGGGGGACAAACAGTATACAGGGTAAAAAAATGTGGGACATTTTAAAATGCATTTCCTGCTATTCTACACGGTTTGACATGATTTATTATTCCTCTCTTACGGGGTATTTTAAGGGGTACAGTTGAAGTCGGAAGTTTACATATTCTAAGGTAGTCATTAAAACTTGTTTTTCAACCACTCAACAAATTTCTTGTTAACAAACTATAGTTTTGGCAAGTCGGTTAGGACATCTACTTCACACACCAGCATCACTGACATGTTTTAGAAACCATTTCAACTGACTCTAGTTTGTAGATTTCTTAACCACTCGTGACATCCGGCTTACCGAGGCTCTCTTTGGCATAAAATGTTAATTTTGTCATGAGTGGTTTTATACACTTTTGGGAGAAGAGGCGGTTCATGACGCTGAGGTAATGTCTGTGCTCACGTGGGCGTGGCCATTGACTTAGTTAAGTCTTCATATGAACACAATTTTCTCATTTAGAAGGTTAACATCATATTACATCTTCTCACAAATAGTTTCATATTTAATCATATACGTTTTACAAAATTGAAATGTAAACCCCATAATTGAGAAGTGTACACAACGAAAGACACAGTGATGCGTGTTTCCTGTCCTTCATGAGATCACCAAACGAAACAAACTCGACATTACTCAAATGTCCACGGACCATTTCAACTGCTTGGTATACAGAAACATGTTCAATTATTCAACCTTTTAATGTCCAAGTGTCTCTCTGTGTTCCACAGTTACATTCTAATCTCAAACACTACAGAGCATAGAGGCAGCGTATTTTATGATCACAATAAAGTGGCCCCCTCCCCCTCTCCCTTTGTGGGAGAGAGAGAGGGCGCTGTGGAGCGGACCCACTGCAACCCGATCCTTCAGAGTTATGACAGTAGGGGTGCGGGTACAGCGGAGGTAAGCCCAGGCACTGAGTGATGATAAGAGAGGTTGTATCTCTGGATAAGCTGGTTATAATGGGTGAGGTCACCGCATGTGTGGGAGGTATCAGAGGTATAATGAGTGGAACTAGGGGCTCCATTGTAAACTTAAACAATGATAACTAACCTAAACAACAGTATACAAGGCATATTGATATATGAGAGAGACATACAGCGAGGCATAAATTAATCCGGCAGGGTAGCCTAGTGGTTAGAGCGTTGGACTAGTAACCGAAAGGTTGCAAGCTGACAAGGTACAAATCTGTCGTTCTGCCCCTGAACAGGCAGTTAACCCACTGTTCCTAGGCCGTCATTGAATATAAGAATTTGTTCTTAACTGAATTGCCTGGGAAAATAAAGGTAAAATTAAAAAAATCCCAGGTGTTAAATTGGAGAGCTAGCTAAAACAACAATGGGTGAGACAACAACACCTAATCAGCTAAAACAACAACAGGTGAAATGGAGAGGAATGTGCAGAGAGGGTTGGTTAACTACACACAGGGCCTGAGTTTGCGGCTTGGGCCAACAGATAAACAAAAAAATAAACAGAATGGAGTACCGTGATTAATGGACAGTCCAGCAGGCATCAGCTATGTAGCCAAGTGATCATAGGGTCAAAGGGGCAGCAATAGATGGAACAGGGAAGCCGCGGAGTAGTCCCTACTATGATAGCACGCGATCGAAAAAGTTAGTAGCCCGGGGCTAGTAGGAGCGTCTGCTCCGACGGGTGCCGGTTGAAGGCACAGCGGATGGAGTATTCGTCGGCAGACCATATCCATATATCCATCGGGGAAGTCCGGTGCCACACGGGTTACAGATGTCTCTTACTATATGCTTCACATTCTCACCCTGGTCCTCGGGGACACCGCAAAGCTGTAGCCCCCACCTTCTCTGGTATCGCTCTGCTTCCAGATCACCCGCCAGTCGAACCCCAGTCCTAGACAGGTATTAAGCATTTTGAAGTTTGGTCATTTTTTTGTTGATACTATTAGAACTCTGTTATAATGGTGGCAATAGCTGTATCAAACTCTGTCATGATTTGGAAAACTATTTAGAGTCATTAATACGTATACAAAACAAAATGTCAAAGAAATGTCTTCCCTACATGTCTGTATTTGAATTTAAATAATATGGATTCAGGTTTTTTTTGGGGGGGGTTCTCCTCTTATTTCTTTGTGGAATCCCTCTGGCTGTTCTGTTTAATGTTTTGCATGTTACTGCTTCATAAAAAATAAAAAAAAAATAAAAAAAACATCTGCATGGCACCAATCGTGTCAAGCCTGCCCTATCTGCCACAAAGCTGTCCACTGTTGCTTTGGAAGTGTTAAAGGATGACATAAAGAAGTAGTACAATTTTATTTTCCAGATGAGACTTGTTCAGATGGCAAACACACTTTACTGCAATGGTACCAACTCCTCGGTTGGAATGATCCTAACCTACGGATCCAGACAATGTTGAAATACTTCTAATGATTGTTGTTCATGGTGAATTTGCTTTTACTTCCAAGTGTCAGAATGCTTGGTATAATGAGCACCTTATACAGGGTTTGAGCTGTAATCCACACAGAAGCTTAACGTCATTGAGCGAAAGGAATTGGCAGACATCTACCCACTAACAGCATACGCTTGTAGGCCAAAAGTACATGGTAACCCTGACGCATTATATTTGCCTGCAATATTAGGTAAATATATTTTTTAATTAAATAGTTTTAAATGTGGTGATGCTCCAAATACTCAACTAGTCTGAAGAAGGCCAGTTGTATTGCTTCTTTATTTAGCTCAACAGTTTTCAGCTGTGCTAGCCAATTAGCCTTTAAAATTATAAACTTGGATTAGCCAACACAGTTGTGCACTGGGGCCTTCACACTCCTCTTCCTATTCTGGTTAGAGCCTGTTTGCGCTGTTCTGTGAAGGGAGTAGTACACAGCGTTGTACGAGATCTTCAGTTTCTTGGCAATTTCTCGCATGGAATAGCCTTCATTTCTCAGAACAAGAATAGACTCACAAGTTTCAGAAGAAGGTCCTTTGTTTCTGGCCATTTTGAGCCTGTAATTGAACCCACAAATGCTGATGCTCCAGATACTCAACTAGTCTAAAGTAAGGCAGTTTTAATTTTTCTTTAAACAGCACAACAGTTTTCAGCGGTGCCAACGTAATTGCAAAAGGTTTTTCTAATGATCAATTAGTCTTTTAAAATGATGTACTTGGATTAGCTAACACAACGTGCCATTGGAACACAGGAGTGATGGTTGCTGATAATGTGCCTCTATACGCCTATGTATATATTCCATAAAAAACCTGCCGTTTCCAGCTACAAAAGTCATTTACAACATTAACAATGTCTACACTGTATTTGTGATCAATTGTCAATTCCTGTTTAAAAACAGCTTTGTTTAACATTTTACTCCATATACACTACTGGATATCTGAGATTATTTGTCAGATGCAAGCTATCTGGATGTCACTTTACCTAAAGAGGCAAGGTGGAGTTATACCCAGAATGTTTATACCTGTCAAAATAATATGTCCATACGGGCTTCACTAGTGCATATGGAGTCAGGTTTAAGGGACAATTTGGCATATATTTTATAACAATATGTGCAATATATGTTTTGAAAATGTTTTCATTATTTTAAAACCGTTTGAATGAGGTTATATTTTGCGAGACAGTCTACAGAGGTGAAAGCTCTGGGTGTGTAGTGCCTGGAAAACAACCTCTCACTCAACGTCAACAAAACAAAGGAGATGACCGTGGACTTCAGGAAACAGCAAAGGTGCACCCCCTATCTACATCGACGGAGTACAGTGGAGAAGGTGGAAAGCTTCAAGTTCCTTGGCGTACACATCACTGACAAACTGAAATGGATCATCTACACAGACAGTGTGGTGAAGAAGGCGCAACAGAGCCTGAAGAAGGCGCAACAGAGCCTCTTCAACCTCAGGAGGCTAAAGAAATGTCGCTTGTCACCTAAAACCCTCACAAACATTTACAGAGGCACAATTGAAAGCATCCCGTTGGGCTGTATCACCACCTGGTACATTCAACTGCACAGCCCGCAATGGCAACTGCACCGCCCGCAACCACAAGGCCCTCCAGAGGGTGGTGCGGTCTTCCCAACACATTACCGGGGGCAAGCTACCCGCCCTCCAGGACACCTACAGCACCCGATGTCACAGGAAGGCCAAAAAGATCATCAAGGACATCAACCAGCCGAGCCACTGCCTGTTCACCCCGCTATCATCCAGAAGGCGAGGTCAGTACAGGTGCATCAAAGCAGGGACAGAGAGACTGAAAAACAACTTCTATCTCAAGGCCATCAGACTGTTAAACAGCCATCACTAGCACAATAGAGGCTGCTGCCTATAGGCATAGACTATAAATCACTGGCCACTTTAAGGAATGGAACACTAATCACTTTAATATTGTTTAAATATCTTGCATTACTCATCTCATATGTATATACTTTATTCTATACTATTCTACGATATCTTAGTCCCTTAATGTTTACATATCTGGCATTACTCATCTCATATGTATATACTGTTTTCTATACTATTCTACGGTATCTCATTCACTTAATAATGTTTACATATCTTGCATTTCTCATCTGATATGTATATACTGTTTTCTATACTATTCCACTGTATCTTAACCCGTTCCGCTCTGACATCGGTCGTCCATATGTTACCAACATACTTTTAAGTAGAAGGGGCACAATATTTTTGTGTGTGTTCTTGTACTATACTTGTCTATTAATGTTATGTATTAAGTCATATTTGTGTGGACCCCAGGAAGAGTAGCTGCTGTTTAGCAGTAGCTAATGGGGATCCTAATAATAATACTAAATACAAAATGAAGGCCTTAGTGTCTGTTGGTTCTCTTTTCTCTTCACGCAGGGCTGTTAGTGTCTTTGCTGTAAATTATTCCATAAAGGTACAGGGTGTCACTAAGACCTGATAAGTGAGGGTGGCGGGAGGTAGTAGCTTGATCTGAAGTAAATATTTTTGGATGGATTACATAAGGAAGTTGACGAGTGTTAATATTCTGTCACAAATTGCCTGACAATATCAGAATCTTATTCCCGGGGTACTTCCCCTAGACCAGAATATTACCACGCATCAGGTAGATGGGATAGCTCGCTGCCTTGTCCTCTTTCACTGAAAGTCTGCAAAACCGCCCTCCTTTATGCAGTGTGTTAAGTAGGTGATGTCATTTCTGCCTCTGGAGGTTACGTACACTGTGCATGGGTCCCGACAAAAGTTCGACTTAACCTTGTCCCCATTAATACAATACGTGGAGAGCCGGTCTTTTACTTAGTGGAACTTGCATGGTTTTGTAAACAGTCATGTCTGTTCTAGTGGCCATTTCATCTAATATTTCCATTGTTTTTGTTTCTATTACTGTTTGTTTCTGTTTTTCATTCCTATTTAACTTACTTTTATAGGATTCTTTGGAGGGTGGGTGGTTTGGGGGGAGGGAGGGAGGGGATGGACAGATGGATGGGAGAATGAGGGTTGGGGTTGTTCTGTTTTTGTTGTTATATCTGAAAATCTATAAGGTGAAAAAAATAAAAAATAATAATCTTTCTCCCAAATACAGATAACTGCTAAAATAAAGGAAACACCATCATAAAGTGTCTTAATAGGGCGTTGGGCCACCACGAGCCGCCAGAACAGCTTCAATGCACCCTGGCATAGATTCTACATTCAAATGTCTGGAACTCTATTGGAGGGATGCGAAGCCACTCTACCACATGAAATTCCATAATTTGGTGTTTTGTTAATGATGGTGGAAAACGCTGTCCCGGACGCCGCCCCAGAATCTCTCATAAGTGTTGATTTGGGTTGAGATCTGGTGACTGAGACACACACACACACACACTCACACACCCTTTAAACACCTTATGCTCTTATTACACCGGCCAAACCCTAACCCGGGTGACGCTGGGCCAATTGTGCGCCGCCATATGGGACTCCAAATCACGGCCGATTGTCATACAGCCTGGAAAACCAGGGTCTGTAGTGATCCCTCTAGCACTGAGATGCAGTGCCTTAGACCGCTGTGTCACTCGGGAAGCAATGCTTTCAATGGACTTTGTATCCCTCATTTAATCAAGTGTGTATTTTGGCATTTACCTGTAGATTGTGATTTGACTGTTTCACTACACTGCTTTCTGTAATGTGTACTATCTTCCAGTAGATGTCAGCACATTATTACTGTTAGCCAGTACACACATCAAATGACAACTCAAGTGTGTGTGCGTGCATATGTTCTACTCAGGGCCGGCTCTAACCTTATGGGGGTCCTACGTGGGATTTGTTTGGTTGGGGGTGGGTGGCACAGCAGAATGGCTTTCCAAGAGATGTTGAGTGTTCCTGAATGGTCCAATCTCCATCCTGATTTAAATCTGCAAAACAAAATCAAATGTTATCCCTTTTTAGATTTCATTTTAAGGAAGCAAAATGTGTAGACATTGTGTGTAGGTAGACATTCAATAGCACCTGTTTGTAGGTTACAGTATAATGTGCTGTGGGGCTGTTGGGTCAGGAAGCTTATAGTGGCTGCTGATCTTAGATTCCCCCAAAGCACACTTCACTGTAAGTAGCTCAGTGTCAAATAGCACTGCCTGAGAGAGACCACTTCATCTGACATTCTATAGTGACACACATGTGTGTGTGCGCACGCACACACAAACACACACTAAAGGCTTTGGATTAGGTTACTTTATACAACTGTCTCATTGTAAATGCATGGAGAAGTTTGGAACTGTAGGATTATAGGTTAATAGGTTATAGGTTAATCCTTTACTGTCTGTTCCCCAATCCCATCACCTTCTCTTCCTCTCTGATTACTCTAATAGCTCTATAATAAGCTCTACATAAAGCTTTGTGATGGTGAATAATAGTAGTCTAATTCCCTTCACTATATGCATTTTCACTTCACCACATGGCTTTGTGTTTGTGCTTCTGTCAGAGGAAGCGGAGGTGTTGTAGTTGGCTGGTTCCCCTCTCTGCTCTGCTCTCTCAGTGGTTATAAGGCTGTGTTGTAAAGGCTGATATTGTTCTGAGGTCAACCGATTATGATTTTTCAAAGCCGATACCGGAGATGCCGATTATTGGAGGGCCAAAAAAGCAGAGCAAACGATATTTCTTAGGCACTTGTTTTCAGTTCCTACCGCCTCCACTGGATGTCACCAGTCTTTGGAATTTGGTTGAGGTTATTCCTCTGTGCAATGAAGAAGTACGGCCATCTTGGAAAAAGGTAACGCTGTTGAGAGTGTGCAAGACTTGAAAATTAACGTTAGTTTCCTCTCGTCCTCTATTGAAAACAGATAGACCCGTCTTCAATTTGATCGATTATTAATGTTTAAAAATACCTAAAATACCTAAAAGCAGTTTGAAATGTTTTGGCAAAGTTTACAGGCAACATTTGAGATATTTTGTAGTGATGTTGCGCAATTTGGAAGCAGTTTTTTTGACTGGAGGGAGACTCTGGAAGCGCTGGACAGGCAGGAGAACCTGGAGGGAGGAGACAGAGAGACAGCCTGGTCCTCGGAGGAGGCACAGGATAGACCAGGCCATGGAGGCGCACTGGAGGTCTCGAATTAAGGGCGTGCACAACCCGTCCTGGCTGGATGTTGACTTTGCTCCTGCAGGTGCGGGGCGCAGGCACAGCACTGGGCTGTGCAGACGCACTGGAGACACAGTGCGCAGAGCTGGTGCAGGATAACCCGGGCCAAGGAGACGCACTGGAGACCAGATGCGCTGAGCCGGCTTCATCCCTCCTGGCTTGATGCCCCCTCTAGCCTTGCCAATTCAAGGAGCTGCGATGTAACGTACCGGGCTGTGAATGTGCACTGGAGACACCGTGCGCTCCACCGCATAACACGGTGCCTGACCAGTATGACGCCCCACCCGGTAAGCACGGGGAGTTGGCTCAGGTCTCCTACCTGACTCTGCCAATCTCCTCGTGGAAAAACAGCACGTCTGGGTTGAATTTTCCTCAGGTTTTTGCCTGCAATATCAGTTCTGTTATAGTCACAGACAATATTTTGTCCGTTTGGAAACTTTACAGTGTTTTCTATCCTAATATGACAATTATGTGCATATTCTAGATTCTGGGCCTGAGAAATAGGCAGTTTCATTTGGGTATGTTTTTCATCCAAACATCAAAATACTGCCCCCTACACTCAACAGGTTAAGTGTGTGTGTGTGTGTGTGCGTGCGTGTGTGTGTGTGCGTGTGTGTGTGCTTGCATGTGCGCGCGTGTGAGTGTGAGTGTGTGTGTGTGTGTGAGTGTGAGTGTGAGTGTGAGTGTGTGTGTGTGTGTGTGTGTGTGTGTGTGTGTGTGTGTGTGTGTGTGTGTGTGTGTGTGTGCGTGCGTGCGTGCGTGCGTGTGTGTGTGTTTGCATTAATATTGCCTGCTAACCTGAATTTCTTTTAGCTAAATATGCAGGTTTAAAAATATATACTTTAAAAATATATATTGTTTTATTTTTTACGTTTACACCCTTTTTCTCCCCAATTTCGTGGAATCCAATTGTTAGTAGTTACAATCTTGTCTCATCGCTACAACTTCCGTACCGGTCGAAAGCCATGCATCTGCCGAAACACAACCCAACCAAGCCGCACTGCTTCTTAACACAGCGCGCATCCAACCCTCCCTAACCCGGACGACGCTAGGCCGATTGTGCATCGCCCCATGGACCTCCCGGTCGCGGCCGGCTGGAACAGAGCCCAGAGTCTCTGGTGGCACAGCTAGCACTGCGATGCAGCGCCTTAGACCACTGCGCCACCCGGGAGGTCCCCCCCAAAATAATATATACTTCTGTGTATTGATTTTAAGAAAGGCATTGATGTTTATGGTTAGTTACACTTTGGAGCAACGACAGTCCTTTTTTGCGAATGCACACCGCATCGATTATATGCAATGCAGGACACGCTAGATACACTAGTAATATCATCAACCATGTGTAGTTATAACTGATTGATTGTTTTTTATAAGATAAGTTTAAAACCTGTTAAGGCGAGGGGTTCCCCTACGGGAACTCCACCCCCCGTTCAGCTGAAAGGTGTCGCAGGGAATACAAAAATATCCTTTAGAAATAGTTAACCTCCGCGCATTAACAAGTCCAATACCTTAAATGAAAGATAAACACCTTGTTCATCTACCCAACGTGTCAGATTTTTAAAAATGTTTTACGGCGAAAACACAACATATATTTATGTTAGACCACCCCCAAACCAAAGAATAAATGTAGCCATTTTTTTCCAGCAAAAGATAAAAATCACAAAAGCAGGATAAAAAAAAATCAATCACTAACCTCTTGAAAATCTTCATCAGATGACAGTCATATGACATGTTACACAGTACATTTATGTTTTGTTCGATAACATGCATTTTATATCCATAAATCTCGGTTTACATTGACTCCATGTTCAGAAAATCCTCCAAAATATCCAGAGGAATTATTGAAAGCTACACCAGATAACAGAAATACTCATCATAAACTTTGACTAAAGATACATGTTCTACATATAATTAAAGATACACTGGTTCTTTAATGCAACCGCTGTGTCACATTTTTTTTAACGTTACGGAAAAAGCCTAACATTGCAATAATCTGAGACGGCGCTCAGACGTAACAATATTTCTCTGCCATGTTGGAGTCAACAGAAATACAAAATTACAACATAAATATTCCCTTACCTTTGATGATCTTTCATCAGAATGTAGTGCAAGGAGTACTAGTTCAACAATAAATTGTTTTGTTTCATAATGTTCCATTCTAGTGTCCAAGTAGCAGCATTTGCTACCACTTTCAGCTCAAATGCCCAAAAAATGACTTCTGGTCCAGGATAACTTTGCATCAAAACTTCCAAATGACATATTACAGGTCGACGAAACTGGTCAAACTAAGTGCAGAATCAATCTTCAGGATGTTATAATCATATAGATCCAATAGCATTCCAACCGGATCATTCGTTTTCATCTGGGGCTGATTGGAACAGCCGAAGCACTTAAAGGCAAACGCGCCTCAACAAAATGGAATCCTTTTGCAACACCAACTACTTTCCTACCCATTAGGTCAAAGTTCACAGCAAATGCTCCATTACACTTTCTACTGAATGAGGACATCTAGTGGAAGACGTTGGAAGTGGTTCCAGATCCATAACTTGTTGGGAAGGGAGGGGGCGATGACGTCAAAGTTGACCCCAACTTTCAGGATTTCAAAACTTGTTTGGAAGATTGCCTGCCCTATGAGTTCTGTTATACTCACAGACATAATTCAAACAGTTTTTGAAACTTCAGAGTGTTTTCTATCCAATATTAGTAATAATATGCATATATTACCAATTTAGGACAGATTTTGATGCAGTCCACTATGGGCACGCAATTCATCCAAAGTGGAAATACTGCCCCCTATCTCTAACTGGTAATGCTAGCTAGAAACTTACCTTGGCTTCTTACTGCATTCGCGTAACAGGCAGGCTCCCCGTGAGGCAGGTGGTTAGAGCGTTGGACTAGTTAACCGTAAGGTTGCAAGATTGAATCCCTGAGCTGACAAGGTAAAAATCTGTCGTTCTGCCCCTGAACAAGGCAGTTAACCCACTGAACAAGGTAGTTAAACCACTAGGCCGTCATTGAAAATAAGAATGTGTTCTTAACTGACTTGCCAAGTTAAATATTTTTTTAAATCGGTGTCCAAAAATACTGATTTCCGATTGTTTTGAAAACTTGAAATCGGCCCTAATTGGCCATTCCGATTAACCGGACGACCTCTAGTTCTGACTGTCAAGTAGCACCCACCAGCAACACTACTGTGTGTTTTAGACCTTGACTACAGTGTTAGTGTGTGTGTGCGCGTGCATGCATGTGTGTGTGTGTGCTTGGAAATGAGTGTGCTCTTCCCCACCCTCTTGTAAGCCCAGCACTGTGGCCATAGAGTCCTCGGAGGGATTAAGTGCTGTGTTGTGTTGGTGTCTGTTGATTGGAGCCTTCTAGACTGTGCATTAGGGTGGGATGGGAACAAAAGACACAAGAGCAGATCAGAACAAGGTGGAGCCATTCACCAGGCTATTACCACATCATAAATTATTAATTTACATCATCATGTAAATCAGTGATTCTCAACTGGGGGTCTCGGGAGGATTTTATTGGGTCGCTGGACTTATTTTGAAAGGATACAGCTGCACTGCTTGTTGTTGCTGACTTTACATGTGCAGTGCGTCTGCATTGGTGAAATTTCAGACTCCAAGGCTTTTCGCGCATCACTCACTCACTGACCAATACAATAACGTTCTCCCCCCCCCCCTCATGTAGGCTCGCTGTCAGAGTAAACTCATGGACAACTTTTTAAAATGTGCAGCTCCCTCTTCAATCTACTGCTGTTTCCAATGTCAACAACAAGGCAGACAACTCAGTCCTTGTCAAGAAGAAAAAACATGACCCTCATTTCATCAAATATGGTTTTACATAGGCTCGTTCGTAAATTGAAAACGGATGAATTTATGAATTTGTGAACTAGTTTTGGCCATTTAACATTAAACATCCAGAATCTGTGTTAACTGGATGAAAACTAGAATCTGTGTGAACTAGTTAAAACCATTTATGATATAGTATAAGACAGTAAGGTGCACCTGTAATTGTTTTAAACCTGTACCCCATTTTATAAGTATTGAAATATGTAAATGTATGAGTTGGATTATCCTAGGAACTAACCATGAGATAGAAATGAGAAAATATTCCTGCAGGTTAAAATATTATTGAAAAACAACTAATAACACTGTGTGACTGTGATATGAGAATGTGGAATTGAGTCTTAATCTGAAGTTTGGATAGTAACATATGCTTAATCAGATGATTGAAATTTGAATAATAAGCTTTAATATAACGTTATCTTGGGGTTCCATTCCTTCACTGCCCATAATAGAATATCTCAGGGTGGTAATGAGAGCAGGATGCTATTTTAGAAAGCAGCGGAAGGTCTATAGTTCCTGAGAGGCTTGAATTTTGCCGTGGTCTCTGGGAGGTTAGAGAACCGTTGAAGATCCCATGACTGGCCGGTCATTGTCCGGGAAACAAAAGTACTTTTTTTTATAGTTCAGCTGGGAGTATGTTTGGAGAGCTGCTTCGTAGCTGTGAAGTCCTTTAAAAAACAAATGGAATGGTTGTCGTTAGTACCTAAGGATTTCTTATGTTTTCTATGGATTCTGTGAAGATATGAAAATATCTTCCCTCCCCCTCTTTTCTCTCTCTCTATCCCTACCCCCTCCATCATCTACCTCTCATCTCCCTCTCTCTCCCTCCCCCTCTTTTCTCTCTCTCTATCCCTACCCCCTCCATCATCTACCTTTCATCTCCCTCCCCCTCTTTTCTCTCTCTCTATCCCTACCCCCTCCATCATCTACCTCTCATCTCCCTCTTCTCCCCTGACTTTTCTGTCATTTATCCCTACCCTCCATCATCTACCTCTCATCTCCCTCTCTCTCCCTCCCCTCTTTTCTCTCTTATAGGGCCATCCTATCCCTACCCCATCCATCATCTACCTGTATCTCCCTCTCTGGCTGGCCTTTTTAATATTGGGAATATAATTAGATACAATTTAAACCACCCATACAGGTCATCTATAGGTTTTGAGTTGGTATCTTTAATGGATCATTTTTATAAAAGTGAGCTCACTGACCCCCACTCATGCTGCCAAACATACCTGTAAAACTGACTATCCTGAGATTATACTTTATCGATGTCATTTATAAAATAGCCAACACTCTTTAGCAAATCGGATGTTCCTCACAGGGCCAGTTCTCACCAGCCCCAATGACTGGACCCACCATTGCAAAAATGCTGAAGTTGGAGACATTCTTAACCTTGTTTGAAGTCAGCAAACCACATGACCAAGGTCAGCTATTGACTTTTTAAGTTTGAAAAATTCAGCTCACTGAGATGAAAATGGACAAACTAAAGGGTGTGCAATATCCAGAGGGTATTCAGTGGATATCCCTGAACCTTGTTTGAACCAGTTCTCAGCTAGGTCACATGACTGGGAACTATTGAAATGTTTAATTTTGAACATTTATGTAACCTTGTTTGAAAATGGACAAACTAAAGGATGTGCAATGTCTAGTGTTTGAAGTCAGTAGGTCATTTGACCAAAGAGCTTTCAAATTAAAAAATGTAAATAAATAGTTTAAAATAGTGTGAGATGTAAATCGACAAAAAGAAATGTGTGCAATATGTGTCTATGCCATCGGGTTAGCCTCAACCAGTTTTGAAAGTTTTAGGAGTAATTGTTAAAGAGCAGGACAAGCCGAGCAGGACAACTTCCTGTGAAACTGGAGAGCGCACAATTCAAATAAACAATCATAAAAATTATGGATATTAAACATTTAGGTACATATACAGTGTATCACAAAAGTGAGTACACCCCTCACATTTTGTAAATATTTGAGTACATCTTTTCATGTGACAACACTGAAGAAAGGACCCTTTAAGAGGGTCCTCTGTCCTCCACTCATTACCTGTATTAATGGCACCTGTTTGAACTTGTTATCAGTATAAAAGACACCTGTCCACAACCTCAAACAGTCACACTCCAAACTCCACTATGGCCAAGACCAAAGAGCTGTCAAAGGACACCAGAAACAAAATGGTAGACCTGCACCAGGCTGGGAAGACTGAATCTGCAATAGGTACACAGCTTGGTTTGAAGAAATCAACTGTGGGAGCAATTATTAGGAAATGGAAGACATACAAGACCACTGATAATCTCCCTCGATCTGGGGCTCCACGCAAGATCTCACCCCGTGGGGTCAAAATGATCACAAGAACGGTGAGCAAAAATCCCAGAACCACATGGGGGGACCTAGTGAATGACCTGCAGAGAGCTGGGACCAAAGTAACAAAGAGTACCATCAGTAACACACACTAACACACTACTACAATCAGTAACACACTACTCAAATATTGCAGTGCCAGACGTGTCCCCCTGCTTAAGCCAGTACATGTCCAGGCCCGTCTGAAGTTTGCTAGAGAGCATTTGGATGATCCAGAAGAAGATTGGGAGAATGTCATATGGTCAGATGAAACCAAAATATATAACTTTTTGGTAAAAACTCAACTCGTTGTGTTTGGAGGACAAAGAATGCTGAGTTTCATCCAAAGAACACCATACCTACTGTGAAGCATGGGGGTGGAAACATCATGCTTTGGGGCTGTCATTCTGCAAAGGGACCAGGACGACTGATCCGTGTAAAGGAAAGAATGAATGGGGCCATGTATCGTGAGATTTTGAGTGAAAACTTCCTTCCATCATCAAGGGCATTGAAGATGAAACGTGGCTGGGTCTTTCAGCATGACAATGATCCCAAACACACCGCCCGGGCAACAAAGGAGTGGCTTTGTAAGAAGCATGTCAAGGTCCTGGAGTAGCCTAGCCAGTCTCCAGATCTCAACCCCATAGAAAGTCTTTGGAGGGAGTTGAAAGTCCGTGTTGCCCAGCAACAGCCCCAAAACATCACTGCTCTAGAGGGGATCTGCATGGAGGAATGGGCCAAAATACCAGCAACAGTGTGTGAAAACCTTATGAAGACTTACAGAAAACGTTTGACCTCTGTCATTGCCAACAAAGGGTATATAACAAAGTATTGAGATAAACTTTTGTTATTGACCAAATACTTATTTTCCACCATAATTTGCAAATAAATTCATTAAAAATCCTGGGAATGTGATTAAAGAAATAAAAGCTGAAATAAATCATTCTCTCAACTATTATTCTGACATTTCACATTCTCAAAATAAAGTGGTGATCCTAACTGACCTAAAACAGGGAATTGTTACTTTGATTAAATGTCAAGAATTGTGAAAAACTGAGTTTAAATGTATTTGGTTGAGGTGTATGTAAACTTTCGACTTCAACTGAATAATCAACCTCCTCCATATCCTGTAGTTTGAGGAAACTAAATTTAATTCAATAATATCCTACAAATGCTCACCCAGCTGTCACTATTCATGTCAATCTCAATCTATCCAACAATGTCACCAACTCACCAAGATTCTGAATCCCACATGTGTTGTATTAGGTTCATTCTCTGATCCTTTGATGTCAGTTCATACTGCAAAAGCTTTGATAGGTTGGAGAACGTCCTCTGGATGTCACCACAATTACATTGTAGGTTTATGGAAGGGGGTGAGGAGCACGAGCCTCCTAAGCTTTGTATTGAAGTCAATGTAGTCAGAGGATGGGAAAATAGTTGTCCTCCCGCTATACCGTGGTGATACCCTAGAGGTGCTGTTGAGACTACTGTAGAACATTGCAAAACAGTGTGTTTTAATCAGGTTTTTGGTGATGTGAATATATTTTGTATAGTTTTATCTAAAAAGGATAACTTTTTAAATGTTTTTTATTATTATTTTATTTTTCTGAAATTCATTGAGTAGGATGGTCCTCCACTTCCTTCTCTGAGGCTTCCACTAACCAACCACACACAGACACCACACTCACTCACAGCAGTAAATGGATAGGAGAGTGATCTAGAATGACTTCTCATTCACTCAGTCACTCGCCCACTGAGGGAGGGGAGATAAGAGGGAAAGGAAGTGGCAGGAGAGAAGAGAAGAAAAGGAGAGAAGAAAAGAGAGGGAATGAGAGGTCTTTGTTACACCCATTTCTCTTCCACTGGGTAATTCATAATTCAATGCTATGTAGGATAATACTGCATAATTTAAAATAATTCTATATATTCAAGTCTTCACAATACAGCCATAGAAAGGCAATGATCAAAGTTCTGCTTGATGAACTTACATGCTAAATGTATGGAACTCTTGACTAATGTGTGGCTTTTTCACTAAAACCATTTAGTACTCAACATTTTATAGATTTGTCAAAGTGAAGCATGTCCTCGATTATATGGAATTTTACAGCCAGGCTTTAAGCAACCTTGACAAACTTTCTGTCCATCCTTTGCTCTCCTTCTGCATGTGGAAATAGACAAACTTCACAGGGACATTTCTGCTGAGTAAGAAGATTATAAACCCTGTGAGGTACAGGAGAGGAAGTTGTGCTGAGATGGACTGAACTAACTCCTTCCTATTTTTCTGAGATGGTGGAAGATTTCTCTGAGATGTATCTCTTTGAGATGTTATTTCTCCTTCTCTCTCTCTAATTTTATATATATTTCTCTCTATGTC
Source organism: Oncorhynchus keta (assembly GCF_023373465.1). Classification (NCBI taxonomy): domain Eukaryota; kingdom Metazoa; phylum Chordata; class Actinopteri; order Salmoniformes; family Salmonidae; genus Oncorhynchus; species Oncorhynchus keta. The sequence goes on from NC_068446.1 coordinate 9,710,936, forward strand.
TCTCTCTCTCTCCCTGGCTGTGTATCTGTGGTGGCATCAAAGTGGCTCAGCACTCTGTGATCTAGATAGAAGCTGATTGGTTGACAGGCCCAGAGCAGCGATTGGGATCTCCCCACACCTGCTTCCTATCTTCTAGCACTGTCATCAGAAAGAGGAGGACTGTATACTGTGTATGTCTGTCATTTTTTTAAAGTGCTGAATACACAAACACACACACACACACACACACACACACACACACACACACACACACACACACACACACACACACACACACACACACACACACACACACACACACACACACACACACACACACACACACACACACACACACACACACACACACACACACCCCTCTGAATGTAGCTTTGCCTTGTAACTTTCATTTTCCCCTCACTCAATATCCGAACTTATACATACAAACAACAACTTACAGGATGCACACAATCAATGACTACAACGCATCTGCCTAGACCCCGCATGCTCACACTCACACCCCCATCCCTAGTGCCAGCATTATTGTTTCCCACGTTTTGCCCATGGTATTTCAATAAGAAATCATTTGATTGTTCCATTGTGTTAAATGATGCCTGATTCATTGATTTTCCTCGTTTTTAGTTTATGTTTTGTCATGACGTGGCCCTTTTTGGGGTATAGCTAGTGGCTTCCTCCTCCCCCCCTCTCTCCTACATCCAGGTTCTGTTATCTCAGGTCATACATTCCTGGAGGAGACTCTCTCCCCCTGGCCATGCAGAAAGAGACACATAGAGAGAACAAAGGATTTCTCATTTGAACTCCAATATCAACAAAATAATGATTTGATACTCTATGTCCACTCATGAGAAGGTGGGAATGGTCTGTGGACACTTAAGGGACAGGGTATGATGAGTGTGTTTCCTTTGGTGACCTCAGAGAGGACAGGAAACACACATGACTATATCGCTGAATATGTACATTTCTCAATTAGGGGTTTGCATCTACTTGTACAAAATGAACGAGTAAAGATAAAACTATTTGTGAAATGATGTTACATCATGGAAATGATCTGGCATCATGGAACAGCCCTTTTCTACTGTTACAAATAAATAAAGACTCCTGAAGAAATCCTCTTTCAGAACATGCTTACTTCGGTCAGCTAAAGGGGCAAAGGCTTGAGTAGAGACCAAAAGGTTACCATGGTTACCATGGTTGTTGAATTCCTAACCATACCACGTGGAGCATTGGCTACACAGGTGGAAATGGTTCAACCTCTGAGACTATCATTCCCGACAGAATAAGAGCAAATCTTAGATACTTATTACTAGTTTGCAGCTAGAAATTATGTCAACCTGGGATGCGAAGACCAACACCCGCCGAAACAACTATTTTATGAGAACATACTCTGAAGGATACATTCTAACCACCTATGACTTCAGGGAAGCAGCGAGAGAGACGCTCTGATGAACGGACTCTCCGCAGACTGCCGATTCCAACAGAGATCACGACGACACACTGGGCGTAAATATATATTGATTGCAGTTATTCCCAAATGAGTGAGCGTTCATGTGCAAAGGATTAGCATTTCAATGAATGTAATTATCAACTGTGTAGTGACTCCTTTTGTCTTTCCCGCCCTTTTCAGTCCACACCCACTTCTCTTTTGTCCTCCAAGCCGTCATATCGGTTTAGCCCACTAGGGAACCTCCCCGATCATTTCCTTGTAATCATATCTACTGTGTTGTTTGTTTATGCATTTCTGTAATTATTTAGTTAGTTAGTAAATAAATGATTAAGACAAATGGTGTATGGATGATTCATAGTAAAGGCTGGGTTCGTGCAGATAACCAACAATTTACGACGTTTGGAATAAGATTAACGTGAGGTAAAGAATAATTCATTCATTAGAAGACTAATTTATCAAATATTAAAATATCTGATGAGTTATATTAGGAAAATTATAACTTTGTAATCTGAAGATTTTCCTTGGTGCCCCGACTTCCTAGTTAATGACATTTACATGATTAGTTTAATCACATAATAATAATTACAGAGAATTGATTTGATAAAACAACAGTCTTCACTTTACTAATGCCAAAGACAGGACAGTTTTTTTCAAGATGAGTGATGAGAAGAGAATCGTCCAGCCCATTCGATATCACCCCCATATGCCTTGAAATATGCATTGAGATGGATTAAAAGTAAGTTTACATTATAATACTTCTAACAGCCAACGCTCTAGCTCCGCCCACAACTTCTGGAGTTTATAGCATTCCCAGAATGCGTGGATTATTGAGTCATTATTTGTTTTACAATAAAGACAAGACATACCGTTGTATTGTATGATTTATGGATTTTCTTTATCTTGTATAATATATTCTATACATTAGTTTATCCTGGACTAAACATACTTTTTTTTTACTGTAATTTCGTTAGTTATGCTCCAACTTTTCCTTCATCTTGTGCCAACCTCAGTCATTTTTCAGTCTTTGTTCTAATAGTTAATATTTTTTTCTAAGAGACTGTGAGTTGGATATGCTCTCAACAAGGTTTTGTACAGTTGAAGTCGGAAGTTTACATACACTTAGGTTGGAGTCATTAAAACTCGTTTTTCAACCACTCCACACATTTCTTGTCAACAAACTATAGTTTTGGCAAGTCGGTTAGGACATCTACTTTGTGCATGACACAAGTCATTTTTCCAACAATTGTTTACAGACAGATTATTTCACTTATAATTCACTGTATCACAATTCCAGTGGGTCAGAAGTTTACATACACTGTGCCTTTAAACAGCTTAGAAAATTCCAGAAAATTAGGTCATGGCTTTAGAAGCTTCTGTAAGGCTAATTGAAATCATTTGAATCAATTGGAGGTGTACCTGTGGATGTATTTCAAGCCCTACCTTCAAACTCAGTGCCTCTTTGCTTGACATCCCCAAGCATACTTCCAAAGTTGTGGCAAAATAGCTTAAGGACAATAAAGTCAAGGTATTGGAGTGGCCATCACAAAGCCCTGACCTCAATCCGATAGAAAATGTGTGGGCAGAACTGGAAAAGTGTGTGCAAGCAAGGAGGCCTACAAACCTGACTCAGTTACACCAGCTCTGTCAGGAGGAATGGGCCAAAATTGACCCAACTTATTGTGGGAAGCTTGTGGAAGGCTACCTGAAACGTTTGACTTAAGTTAAACAATTCAAAGGCAATGCTACCAAATACTAATTGAGTGCATATAAACTTCTGACCGACTGGGAATATGATGAAAGAAATAAAAGCTGAAATAAATAATTATCTGAACTATTATTCTGACATTTCACATTCTTAAAATAACTGACCCAAGGCAGGGGATTTTTACTATGATGAAATGTCAGGAATTGTGAAAAACTGAGTTTAAATGTATTTGGCTGAGGTGTATATTAACTTCCAACTTCAACTGTATGTTCTCATTTAAAAAATGATGCCATTAGACAATGTACAGTGGGGCAAAAAAGTATTTAGTCAGACACCAATTGTGCAAGTTCTCCCACTTAAAAATATGAGAGAGGCCTGTAATTTTCATCATAGGTACACTTCAACTATGACAGACAAAATGAGGAAGAAAATCCAGAAAATCACATTGTAGGATTTTTAATGAATTTATTTGCAAATTATGGAGGAAAATTAGTATATCGCCCATCCCCATGTAGAAATAAAAATGTTCAGCCTCTTTGGAGGCTCCTTAAGTCTTGTAACTTTCTGCAGGGTTTAACTCCAAGGTGCTCTGCTGGCATGTACTTGCACATTTCCGTAACTTGAGTTATTCTGGCTAAGGCTAGGTCTAGGTTTAGCTCCCTAGGGGTAGCTGAACATGTTTAACTACACCAAGGTTGTGTGCACAATTTGTTTGGGTCTACTATATCTTTGCAGTCCTCTCCCTCTCCCTCTCCCTCTCCCTCTCCCTCTCCCTCTCCCTCTCCATCCTTCCCTTTCTCCTTTCTACTCTTCGGGCTTCCAGTGTGTGCTATAGGGAGAGGTTCATTTCACTATGAGTGTGCTGCTTTGATATGCTCTTGGGCAGCAGCGGGTTGTAGAGTGGATATGTTTCCCTTGACTGCTGAGATCACATCTCCCTTTCCTGGGTAACTTTCTCCTCTCTTGTTCAGTTTGTTTGTTTGGTCAGTCCTGTCCACTGGTCTGTGTAATAAGCCCCTCCCAATCATATACAGTCTCTCTCTCTCTTTGCTTGCTGCCCATGTTTGTGTTTTTGTGTGTGTGTGTGTGTGTGTGTGTGTGTGTGTGTGTGTGTGTGTGTGTGTGTGTGTGTGTGTGTGTGTGTGTGTGTGTGTGTGTGTGTGTGTGTGTGTGTGTGTGTGTGTGTGTGTGTGTGTGTGTGTGTGTGAGTGCACAAGTCATGGCAGAGCCTCCACTGCAGCAGGTGGAGAGGTTGTGATGGAATGAGTGGAAACGCAGGATGAGCGAGAACACACACGGTCCCCCCCCACCTCCTTCCACATCCATCCCCCCGGCCCAGGGCTCTCTTTCGCTCTCCCTCTCTCCGCCACCATGGTTCTTCCCTCTCTCTCTCTCTCTGAGCTCATTGATCTGACTGCCTCAACGCAAAGCGCGAGTCAGCCGAGCAGAGAGCGAGGGAACGAGAGAGAAGTAGAGTGAGAGGCACAGACACAGCATTTGATAGCTGAGCTGTGAGCTGGGCTCACAGAGAGAGAACTGGGACTGCTGTGCTGTGTACTAAGTAAGGAGAGAGACGGGGGAGACGGAAGGACAGAGACTGACGGAGGGAGGGAGAGAACGAGAGACTGCCTCTACCTTTGACTGCCTACAAGGATTATGAGGATGGTGGTTGTGATGAAGAAGAGACAGGGGGAGCAGGCTGGAGGCAGGAAGAGCCAGGACTGACAGACCGAAAGAGTGACAGACTGACAGTTGTACAGAGGGTTCCTGGCTCGGGGGTGGGGAGGGTGGGGGTGGGGGTGGGGGTGTGCAGAGAGAGAGAGAGAGAGAGATAGAGAGAGAGAAACCATGATGGAGGTGCCCAGGCACTGACAACACTATGACACCCAGCATCAAGCACTCGGATTGTTTTACACCAATGTTGTGCCACTGTAAAGTAGCATGCACCAACAGCACCATCTCGCTTATGTTCGGATGCAAGGTAGGAGACAAGCACACACACACACACACACACACACACACACACACACACACACACACACACACACACACACACACACACACACACACACACACACACACACACACACACACACACACACACACACACACACACACACACACACACACACACACACACTGTCTGAATACTCTCAGTAATGTAGGGAAGCATGGATGAATGGTGGTCAGTATTTGTTTAAATGTGTAAGTAAGAGGGAGTCTCTGTGTAGTGTACTGTAATAGTCAGCCAGATGGGATTTGTGTGTAATATTTGCCATGTGTGTAAAAGAGAAGAGAGAAAGAGATAAAAGGAACGAGAGAGAGGGAGAAAAAGATTGTGTGACAGAGGGAGAAAGAGAAATGGAGGAAGAGTTGACCCAAACAGAGCTGTGTTAACCCAAACAGAGCTGACGCACATGCTCCAACAGCTCTCGTTAGGCTGCTCAGTCTGTGAGCAAAAGGAATCACCGTGTGTGTGTGTGTGTGTGTGTGTGTGTGTGTGTGTGTGTGTGTGTGTGTGTGTGTGTGTGTGTGTGTGTGTGTGTGTGTGTGTGTGTGTGTGTGTGTGTGTGTATGTCTGTGTGTGCATGTATGTGTGTGTGTTAAGACCCTCATAGCTTTTAAGATCACATCAAGCATAAATAATGTTTGTATTTCCTCTCTGTGCCTTCACACACGCACACACTAGTGAAGTGCTCACTTTAAGAAGCTCAAATTGTTAATCTGGTTGGAGTTTAGTCATGTTTTTCTGGCCACGCTAGACTGAAGCTGAATCCTGACACACTGACATATGACAGCCTCTGTGTGTGTGTGTGTGTGTGTGTGTGTGTGTGTGTGTGTGTGTGTGTGTGTGTGTGTGTGTGTGTGTGTGTGTGTGTGTGTGTGTGTGTGTGTGTGTGTGTGTGTGTGTGTGTGTGTGTGTGTGTGTGTGTGATTAGCTGTTTTTGAGTCTGCTGCATCAAGTCAAGCAGACACAGAGAATGTATCACTCCCAATGTCCTCGCCAAACCAAGTACGCATGTACTGTAGGATGCTTGCTGCATCATAATTAACATGTCATAATATTGATGCACATAAAGCATGCTACCATGCCGTCAGTAGCGCCTCTTAAAATCATCCAAAACAATTATTCTCCATCTTATATGTTTTGCTGCCTTCCTATCGTTCTGTCTGTCTCCTATTTCTGTACATGTTTGTGCTTTTGTGTGTGTGTGTCTTCCCTGTGTTGTCATCCGCTTTAGAAAACTCACACAGTAAACCAAACAGCTACTTCAGCTGATTACGCAACAACCTCTCGCTCTGTTCCTCTCCTCTGGGGGGTTCCCTGCCTCCCCCATCCCTCCTCCTCACCCCTCTCACTGTCTTATGTCATAACACTCCAGCTAAAGCACTCTGGCTAAAGGCATCAGCATGGTTCAGTTCGGCTGGCGCCTGCTTGAGAAATGAGAAAAAGCAGCAGTGGTACTGTTTGTCCATTTTGAGATGCTGTTGCCAATATACACTTCCTTAAAATAGTCAGAAATAATCAAAGATAACTCAAGAAATCGGTCATTAACCTGTTGAGTGTAGGGGGCAGTATTTTGATGTTTGGATGAAACACATACCCAAATGAAACTGCCTATTTCTCAGGCCCAGAATCTAGAATATGCATATAATTGTCAGATTAGGATAGAAAACACTCTAAAGTTTCCCAGACTGTCAAAATATTGTCTGTGAGTATAACAGAACTGATATTTGCAGGCAAAAACCTGAGGAAAATCCAACCAGGAAGTGCCTAAGAGAAACTAATCTCCCTTTTCCATTGCATGCCTTCTCTCTATTTAAAGGGATATCAACCAGATTCCTTTCCCTATGGCTTCTACATGGTGTGAACAGTCTTTAGACATAGTTTCAGGCTTTTATTCTGAAAAATTAGCGAGAACGATCACATCGCGTCAGTGGATGGTTGGGTGCCAGCAGAGTTTTGCTTGGAGCAGACATTTTCTCTCTCTCTCCTATTGAAAAAGCTACAGTCCGGTTGAAATATTATCAACCTGAGGATTAATTATTAAAAACGTTTGACATGTTTCTACGAACTTTACGGATACTATTTGGAATTTTCGTCTGCCCCGTCGTGACCGCTCGAGCCTGTGGATTTCTGAACATAACGCGCCAACCAAATGGAGGTATTTTGGATATAAAAATAATCTTCATGGAACAAAAGGAACATTTATTGTGTAACTGAGAGTCTCGTGAGTGCAAACATCCGAAGATCACCATAGGTATTTGATTCATTTCATTGCTTTTCTGACTTTCGTGACCAATCTACTTTGCTGCTAGCTGTTTGTAATGTTTTGTCTACATAAACACTTGGTATGCTTTTGCCGAAAAGCTTTTTTGAAATCTGACACGCCAGGTGGATTAACAACAAGCTAACCTGTGTTTTGCTATATTGCACTTGTGATTTCATGATTTTTTTTTTTTGTAATTTAATTTGAATTTGGCGCTCTGCAATTCAGCAGATGTTGACTAAAATGATCCCGCTAAAGGGATGGGTGTGCCAAGATGTTCATTTTGACTTTTTTGCCAAGGAGATCTTAGTTGCATAATTTTACATCCAACTAAGATTGTTGGTGCAGTATTTGTCATTTATGAATATTGCATGAAAACGAGTTGTCTCTCGTTGAACGACAACGAAGACTTTATTAACGAATCCCTACTATTGACCAATCACAGACGGAGGGGCACAGACCTTTGCTACTGACTTCAGCTTGTCTCAACTATCGAAAAAACCCTTACTGAAATCCAAAACAAACAAAAAACATCACAATGTGGTCATAATAAATGCACAAACTCTTCTGAACTGTTTCTGCTGGGAAGCATGCGGATGCCTTAATTAACACACTCGCCTCGCTCTACACTGGAGAAAATTATCTCCCAGAAGTGTTAGTAGGAAGGCAGGCCAGTACAGTGGACTGGTGGTTTTATTTATGTGAGTCTAACTCTTTGTTTCCCAACTGTTTCAGTGAAGAAAGGACCTCCCATAGCAGAGTGATTACCAGAGCTGTGTGGGTAGGATCAATTCAGTGTTCAGTGTCTTGGTCTCTGAAATCTAACTGGTAGGGTAGAGCTGAGCAAGGCAGTGTAGTGCAGACCAGAGTACATGTTCATGTAATGCTCTGTACGTAATTGGCTGCTGGGTTGGCGTATGTATATGGGAAGGCTCAGGCTGGGTTGGTGTATAAGGGAAGGCTCAGGATGGGAGTTTGGCTTTTAGAGGAAACGTCAGCCATGGGAGAGGGAGAGACTGTTAGCGGCTGAGGTTCACCTGAATATGGAATTGCTAAAGACAAGTAACTTAATTAATAGATAAGCCGAGAGACGAAACTCTTCTGTCTGGGTGTCCTCTGTCTGCTGCTGGAGGTTTCTAAATAAATCACAATTATTCAGTGACTGCAGGTTTACTCTTCCCTCTTCCTCCTCCTCCCGTCTCATTGCTGTCAGTGTGTAGAGGGATTGGGAGGGGAGCTACTGCTCAGAGCGAACAGAGCTGGAGATGAAGAACAGCGCAGAGAGACGAGACAGTTCGATCCATTGCCTATTTCTTACGTTCCACCAACTCCTCCATAGCTCTATAGGAAACAGACTGAGGCCATTCACTGAAACCAACTTACTGAACTGGGGTGTATGCAGAAAAAAGCTGTGTGTGCCTGCGTCCATGCGTACGTGTGTGCGTACGCATGTATGTACAGAACGTGCATATGCATGTACAGTTGAAGTCGGAAGTCTACATACACCTTAGCCAAATACACTTAAACTCAGTATTTCACAATTCCTGACATTTAATCCTAGTAAAAATACGCTAGTTGGGATCACCACTTTATTTTAAGAATGTGAAATGTCAGAATAATAGTATAGAGAATTATTTATTTCAGCTTTTATTTCATCACATTCCCAGTGGGTCAGAATTTGACATACACTCAATTAGTATTTGGTAGCATTGTCTTTAAATGGTTTAATTTGGGTCAAACGTTTCAGTTAGCCTTCCACAAGCTTCCCACAATAAGTTGGTTGAATATTGGCTCATTCCTCCTGACAGAGCTGGTGTAACTGAGTCAGGTTTGTAAGGCCTCCTTGCTCGCACATGCTTTTCCAGTTCTGCCCACACATTTTCTATAGGATTGAGGTCAGGGCCACTTAAGGATCAGGGCCACTTTTTTTCAATTTTCGCCTAAAATGACATACCCACATCTAACTGCCTGTAGCTCAGGACCTGATGCAAGGATATGCATATTCTTGATACCATTTGAAAGGAAACACTTTGAAGTTTGTGGAAATGTGAAATTAATGTAGGAGAATATAATGCATTATATCTGGTAAGAGATAATACAAAGAAAAAAACAACTGTTGCTTTTTTGTTCCATCATCTTTGAAATGCAAGAGAAAGGCAATTATCTGATTTAGGACTAGGCACAATTTAGATGTTGGCCACTAGGTTACAGCAGTGTATGTGCAATGTTTTAGACCGATCCAATGAACCATTGTATTTCTGTTCAAAATGTTGTATCAAGTCTTTTTTCTTCTTCTTTTTTCACCTTTATTTAACTAGGCAAGTCAGTTAAGAACAAATTCTTATTTTCAATGACGGGCTAGAAACAGTGGGTTTCTGTTCCTGTTCAGGGGCAGAACGATTTGTACCTTGTCAGCTCGGGGATATAACCTTGCAACCTTTCGGTTACTAGTCCAACTCTCCAACCACTAGGATACCCTGCCACCCCAGTCTGCCCAAATATGCCTAATTAGTCAATATATACATGTTTCAAGTACATAAATGTGCACTCTCTTCAAACAATAGCATGGCATGTTTTCACTGTAATAGCTATTGTAAATTGGACAGTGCAGTTAGATTAACAAACATTTAAACTTTATGCCCATATAAGACACGTCTATGTCCTAGGAAATGTTCTTCTTATCTACAACGTCATGCTAATCATATTCGCGCACATTAGCTCAATCGTCCTGAAGGTGGGACACCGATCTGTAGAGATCTTTAAGAGCTTGAGGCCATTCTACTGCCAATGTTTGTCTATGAAGATTGCATGGCTGTATGCTCGATTTTATACACTTGTCAGCAACGGGTGTGGCTGAAATAGCCAAATTTGAAGGAGTGTATAGTGTAGCTGCCATCTGATGGGCCTACCTACCGTACTGTACAGATCCCCCAGCATGCGTGTGCAATGGCAGAGTGGTACAACCTGCCATGTGGCATCCGGTCAAACAGCTAACCACCCACTCAGATGCTCTCAGGTTGTAGCTATAGCAAACCATGATACAAACTGAGCAGGCTACAATTAGACGTACCATTTCTATTCTGTCCTTCGTGAGTCTAGCTGGGCTTGTTTTGCCAGGCTATGTGACTGTGTGTGAGAGGCGGGGGCAGAAATAGGCAGGGTTTGCACGTGTGTGTGTGTGTGTGTGTGTGTGTGTGTGTGTGTGTGTGTGTGTGTGTGTGTGTGTGTGTGTGTGTGTGTGTGTGTGTGTGTGTGTGTGTGTGTGTGTGTGTGTGTGAGAGAGAGAGAGCTGAGGGGGGCGTCCCATAGCCAGAAGGGTACTGAAGTCCTCTCTCTCCTCTCTCTCTCAATCTCCAGTCACGCAGCCCAAACCAGCCCTGGCACAATGACTCAAAACCTCACACATCATGTCTGCTCCAGTCCTTACACTCTACTGCATGACACTAATGTACATAAGAGCCTGAGCCTCCCACTCAAACATAGGTATATTTATGGCTTGTTTCCCCGGTCCTCGAGGTACAGCACACAAAACAAGTGAGTGAGTGAGAGAAATCCGGAGAGAGGAGTGAGAGGAGAGGAGGAAAAGTGAAAATGGATAGAGAAAGAGAAGATAAGAGAACGAGATGATTAGCAGCATCTGATGTGAGGCTCATTACGGAAGCCAAGAGACAAGGGGTTTTGCTCGCCTGAGAAAGAGTATCTCATGATAAGCTGTAGATCACACTATTTACCAAAAGTTTTCATCTTTATTTTTCGTAACTGTCGACATATTACCACAAATGGATGCTGGCACTAAGACCGCACTCAATGAGCTTCATATGGCCATAAGCAAACAGGAAAATACTCATCCAGAGGTTGGCGCTCCTAGTGGTCGGGGACTTTAATGCAGGGAAACTCAAATCTGTTTGACATAATTTCTACCAGCATGTTAAATGTGCAATCAGAAGGAAAAAAAACTATTGACCACTTTTACTCCACACACAGAGACATGTACAAAGCTCTCCCTCGCCCTCCATTTGGCATATCTGACCATACAGTAGTTCTATATTCCTGATTCCTGCTTACAAAGAAAAACGAAAGCATGAAGCACCAGTGACTCGGTCAATAAGAAAGTGCTCAGATGAAGCAGATGCTAAGCTACAGGACAGTTTTGCTAGCACAGACTAGAATATGTTCTGGGGATCATCCGATGACATTGAGGAGTACATCACATCACTCACTGGCTTCATCAATAAGTGCATTGATGATGTCATCCCCACAGTCACCGTACGTACCCCAACCAGAAGCCATGGATTACAGACAACATCTGTACTGAGCTAAAGGGTAGAGCTGCCGCTATCAAGGAGTGGGACTCTAACCAAGTAGCTTATAAGAAATCCTGCTATGCCATCTGACGAACCATTAAACAGGAAAAGGGTCAATACAGGACTAAGATCGAATCGTACTACACCGACTCTGACGCTCATCGGATGTAGCAGGGCTTGCAAACTATTACAGACTACAAAGGGAGGCACAGCCGCGAGCTGCTCAGTGACACAAGTCTACCAGACGAGATAAACTACTTCTATGCTCGCTTCGAGGCATTTAAAACTGAAGCATGCATGAGAGCATCAGCAGTTATGGACGACTGTGTGATCACGCTCTCCGTAGACGATGTGAGTAAGAACTTTAAACAGGTCAACATTCACAAGGCCGCAGGGCCAGACGGATTACCAGGACGTGTACTCTGAGCATGCGCTGACCAACCGGCATATGTCTTCACTGATATTTTCAAACTGTCCCTAACTGAGTCTGTAATACCAACATGTTTCAAACAGACCACCATAGTCACTGTTGCCAATGACACAACAGCCTGATCACCAACAATGATGAGAGACTATAGCAGGGGTGTGCAACTCCAGTCCTCGGGGGTCTGATTGGTGTCACACTTGTCTCCATCCATAGCAAACACAGCTGATTAATCAAATTGCATTCTAAACTGAAGATAATGATCAGGTGATTATTGGAGTCAGGTGTGTGTTAGCTGGGGTTGGGGTAAAACTGTGAAACCAATCGGGCCCCGGAGGACTGGAATTGCCCACCCCTGACCTACAGGGAGGAGGTCAGAGACCTGGCTGTGAGGTGCCAGGACAACAACCTCTCCCTCAACATGATCAAGACAAAGGAGATGATTGTGGAAAATGAGATGATACAGGAAAAGGAGGACCGAGCACGCCCCAATCTCATCGACGGGGCAGCAGTGAAGCAGGTTGAGAACTTCAAGTTCCTTGGTGTCCACATCACCAACAAACTATCATGTCGTGAAGAGTCGTGAAGAGGGCACGACAAAGCCTATTCCCCCTCAGGAGACTGAAAACATTTGGTATGGGTCCTCAGATCCGCAAAGGGTTCTACAGCTGCACCATCGAGAGCATCCTGATGGGTTGTGTCACTGCCTGGTATGGCAACTGCTCGGCCTCCAACCGCGAGGCTCTACAGAGGGTAGTCCCTATGGCCCAGTACATTACTCACTAGGGACAAGCTTCCCGCCATCCAGGACCTCTATTCCAGGCGGTGTCAGAGGAAGGCCCTAAAAATTGTCAAAGACCCCAGCCGCCCTAGTCATAGACTGTTCTCTCTGCTATCGTACGGCAAGCGGTACCGGAGTACCAAGTCTAGGCTTCTTAACAGCTTCTACCCCATACGACTCTTGAACTGCTAATCAAAAGGCTACCCAGACCACTCTTATATGCTGTTGCTACTCTCTGTTTATTATCTATGCATGGTCACTTTAACTCTACCTACATGTACATATTACCTCAATTACCTCGACTAACTGGTGCCCTCGCACATTGACTCTGTACTGGTACCCCCAATATATAGCCTCTTATTTTGTTTTAACTCATCAAGTTTTTCTTCTTAACTTCTTAGCATTGTTGGTTAAGGGCTTGTAAATAAGCATTTCACTGTATGGTGTTGTATGTGACAAATAACTTTTGATTTGATTTGACAAATTACATTCTAGACGATTCTGTGCTCCCAACTTTGTGGCAATAGTTTGGGGAAGGCCCTTTCCTGTTTCAGCATGACAATCGCCCCATGCAGAAAGCGAGGTCCATACAGAAATGGTTTGTCGAGATTGGTGACCTCACCCCATCGAACACCTTTGGGATGAATTGGAACGCCTACTGCGAGCCAGGTCTAATAGCCCAACATCAGTGCCAAACGCACTAATGCTCTTGGGGCTGAATGGAAGTCCCCACAGCAATGTTCCAACATCTAGTAGAAAGTTGACCAAACTGGAGTCAGGTCAAGACCCTGGTGAGGACAACGAGCATGCAGATGAGCTTCCCTGAGACGGTTTCTGACAGTTTGTGCAAAAGTTATTTGGTTGTGCAAACCCAGTTTCATCAACTGTCCAGGTGGCTGGTCTCAGGCAATCCCCCAGGTGAAGAAGCCAGATGTGTAGGTCCTGGGCTGGCGTGGATACAAGTGGTCGGAGGTTTTGAAACTGAGTCGACTTCCCTAAATTCTCTAAAATTATGTTGGAGGAGACGTATGGAACATTCAATTGTCTGGCAACAGCTCTGGTCAACATTCCTGCAGTCAGTATGCCAATTGCATGCTCCCTCAACTTGAGACATCTGTGGCATTGTGTTGTGTGACAAAATGTTGAAGGAATTTAATTCCTCTGTTTTAATTCCCAATCAAAAATAAACACTCTGTCAATTCGTAAGGATTTGTATGACCCTTATTTTATAGGAATGGACAGAGTCCCAGTCTTAAAGTCAAGTAACAGTCTTTATTCAAGAGAGTACTGAGTTCATACACATTTTACCACAGGTTATAAACTGAAAATGACGTCAGCGTTTTCTAAATGTTCCGTCTCTTCTTGACACTGGTAGAAAGGCCCTATTGTTCTCAAGCTTTCCCTCCTCACCTAGAGCCAAGGTCAGTCAGTGTGGATAAGCATTCTAGACAGTCTGGAGATAGTTCATTCATTTGTACAAAGGAACAGACCGCCATTGTTCTAACTTTTGCCCACGTTCACACACACACACATTATTTTCAGTACTGGGATCAAGAATCAAAACTCATACATATACAGTAACATTTAGTATTCTGATTAGTACATGTATAGTAACATAATAGTATTTGGATTAGTCAGTCCTGATTGAAATGTATTAGTCATCATTGATACAAATTCCCTTAACATATCCACCCTTTGATTAAATATTATACATTCAATCACACATTGTAGTTATATTGTAATATTAAAAAGCCCATTTCTATTTTTATTAGAGATATTTCTTGTCATCAAAACATCACCTAAACATAACCCAACATTTGCATTCGCCATAATTGTTTCTCAGGTCTACATCAGAATCATAACTCTTATCAGGATTTTCGTTACAATCTTCATAAAAAAACAGTCTATTATTGAAACGTGATACAACCTAGCTTCCCTAAACTTCAAAAATGGTCTCTTCAAACATAAATTCCCTGCAACTGAAGGATCCAGATTCGTCCACTTGTCCTGTAGACATACAATCAGCACTCCGCGGGTCAGAACCTGGAATCCCCAGGTACTTCACCATCTATTGTCATCGATTTCTCCAGAGTCCTGGAAATAAGGCCTCACACACAGGGAATTAGACAACAGCCCCATAAAACTAAAACAGTCACACAGGTGAATGTAGCCCATAATACAGTGATCATAACATTTTTTCCCATTTTCCGAACATACTATAAAACCAATTAGTCAGAGAAATATCCACCCCAGAGTTTTCTGCCAAACCGTGAGCCAGGGTGGTCAAACCAGCTGAGGCTTCGGGCACTGATTCGTCCGGAGCTGTGTTATTTGGGATGTAAGCACAAACATGGTCCCGATAATCACGCATACTTCTCCCTTTTCAGCCAATAACATATCTAATGCAATTCTATTCTGCCAAGCCATCAGGCTGGTTGCTTCAGTCTGTTCTGCAAAACCTTTTAATAGCATCTCTGGTATAATTGTTAAAGCGCTGTTGATTGTAATAAATATAATTATCAATGTATACTTTGTCAATAAGAGACCCGGATGGAGTAGCTCTTTTCTCCCATTTGGCTAAACTTCATGTCTTGGTGTTGAATGAGTGTGAAAGGCATAATCCTGTCCAATCTGTCGGTAAAACCTCGCCCTGACATCATTTCCCAAGAGTACTGTACCGGGCCAAACGTTAATAATCTCCTCCGGTCACTGTAAAGGGAGGAAGTCTTGATTTAAAGGGAACCTGGGGATATAAATAGTGCAAATCAATACAACTGTCATTATCTGGCATTCCTGCTTTCGTGAACAGCTTTACCATACTGGCCTAAACTCCTCTACCCAGAACCGTACTAGGGTGTCGACCAAGACCTGGTCATATCCATACCACAACCCTAGATCCTCCTTCATTTCTGTTTAAAGGGTTAGGCGTATCTTTATGCATTACATCCCTCTCTCCTGATTACAATCAAAAACTGTTACCTTCACTATACTCTACCTTCTTCCATACTGGGTGAGTGGATTCATATAGCCCTCTCTCTCCAAATGAGCTATGACCTGTGTCCACCATCAATATGGGAACCTGCACCGATATATGCCATAATGGCTCAGAGTCCTAGACTGCCATGTAGTTAGAGACTCCATTTTGGTCTACATAAAACTCCATTGAGAGATCCTTCCCAACCTCTACTCTAACTTCCTGTCTACCCAGATCTAGGGATCTCTTATGCTTATTTTGGAACAAAATCCTCATCGTCTAAACCATGGGTCAAATTACCACTCTCCGCATACTCAAGCAGGACGTGCTGTATCAGGAATATGTCACCCACGATAAGACAGCTCAGACGAACAGCTTCCATGTGAAGCCCCACCCTCTCCCCGAGAACACATCACTAGCAAGTGTCAGACACATCTTCACTTCTATGAATAAAAACAGGGGTGATAGGACAAGTAAGGATAACTTAATTCGAGAGATGGCCCCCGGAATTCTGTCAATTCCAGTTCTTCTCTCGAACACTGTTTATTGTTCGACAGTGTCATTGTGTCTTACCTTCCCGCCGTGCGATATGAATCCGGGTAGCTCTTTCAGCTAGCTGTCACCAGGAGTCCTTGGTATGGTCCCCCCAACAAGCCTCTGGGACTGGATTGAGTGACTTAAAATCCTGGACATACAGGCTTTATCTTATTATATCTTTAACTTATATGCCTATTTGTTAGCTAAAATTGTTTATTTTAATTTTTTATTATTAGTTTCTTATCCAATAGGCCACTAACTTACCCACCCCCCTTTTGATACCTGGCTCTGCCTAGGTAACAACCTTATATACCCTAAATAATGACTTAGGTAGGATTAGTAAATTATCCTTATTTTCTGACATTATCATGTATGTCCAATTCTCCCTTTTGTCTCCATTCAGTAACTGTTATCTACACATTCTGTATCTTTGCTCGTCCTGGCTCCGCTTCTAAAACTTATCCTCTCTGCTCTCAAAATGTCATTAAGCGCCTCACTGCTTAACTAACTAAAACCATTGATTTTAGAAAAAAAACCAAAAAACAAATGCTAACCATATTGAAATACTTCCTACACTTTACATGCTCTTTCCTTCAGGGATCCTCAGTATCAGTATCTGACAATAACATGAATTTAATATATGTTGCATAGTGTGGAATACCTTATCTACAGTAATTTATCACCCCTATTTATTCTCAATGATAAATAACTATTTTCTGTTGTAGTATCAAATCCATAATAGCCCATTCAAAAAACTTCACAACTAATATTGTAAATCAGCTTCAGTGATTCAAACAATAATTATAAACCCCAAACTAACACTCCATTATAACTAATTTACCTTAAAATTAGTAACCCAACTGACCACAATTCATTATACAAATGGCTCTCCCCCAGGGCTGATCAGACCCCAAAAGATAGCCACGATAAGGTCAAAAGGTCATACCACTCTTTTTTAGTCATGTTCCATACCATATTAGACACATTAAAGAACCCTTTATACTTAAAATAAAAAAAATCACTTGTGTAATTAAAACTCATATAATAAAAACTCATAAGGTTCCATATGTGAGCGTGCCTCTTTAAAATACCTTTGCACTAAAACAAATAGTCCTAACATATGTTTTATGTGTATATATTTGCAAACCTTAATGGATAATCAAGACTTCCAGACCTTTTTCAATTTTGTCGTTTATTGCCGCTCTCTCCCCCACTCTCCCCAAGATTATATTCCCAGGAGGCTTCTAAAAGTGAGACACAACACGCCTAACTAGCATTCACTATGCTACTTCGATTCAGAAACTCAATAAGTGAACTATAACTAAACCTAATGATAATTCCCCTTTGACTCAAATCATTAATCATAAGTTTTAAACATTGTCTACGTATATGTTTACTTAAATGAACATGCCACCCTTAGATACAATTAACCTGATAACATTATTATCCAATGTATTAATTTTTCCCTCTGCCGCAAATTTCGTACATTTCTCAGTGTAAGGAATCCGTAATTTAATCCCAGATATCTCCCATGGCTCCTTTAAATTACTTATTTTAGATAACTTCCATCCGTCGCGGAATAAAGAATCCTACTTAAACACGCCAGAACACAATGTTTAACTAAGTTAAATCAAACCCTAAAATTGACCATAACCAGTAAACAAATAAACCAAACACTTTTATCAGCAAAAAACTATACGAAAACTCACTACTATAATGTTTCAGATCGCAAAACTACTCAGAGACTCATGTTTACATCTTTTAGTTCCTCAAAAAAAACAGCTTGCCCCTGTTACGAATGTCTACGTATCAGGGGAAAAGCTTGAATAACCAAATTCAACCTAGCTAATTTCCCGAAACATATGCAGTTATGTTTTTCTATAGAGGTTGCTTTTCAACTTTAAATACCCTAACATGGTTCCACACAATGGAAACAGTGCTCAAATTCACTGCTGATACATAAACAATCAAACCTGAAATTGACAACCTTCAGAATCCATTATCACGATGTTTTACGATTCAGACATCCAGTCTCCCTCTCCCATAGCCTAATCCAATCCAAATAAATGCCACAAATCTTATGATGCCCACCTAGCGTATCAGCTGCTAGTTTTTAGCATCTTTCCTGACTATCCTGGCGATTCTCAAATTACTTTAAAAAAAATGTATTTTGTAATTTTTATCAACTTCTGAAAAGTGACTCAAAACACTAATGCACACATTTTCCTTCTAAATGACAAACAATTTTCTCCGTTACCCCCTGTCACAACGTAATTTACGTGGCGACCAATAGTGCTTTGCTAGTGACATCATCAACAAGCGCTCAACCTCGGCCCAATTCGTAGTGACTTTCAATGAATTGTAAATAATTGTTGTTCGATAAACCAAACCTAATTTATCACATTTGTTCAAATCTTGAATTATAATTTATCACCCCAACCAATATCTCTAAATTCGCTAATTTTATAAAACATTTCGATGGGTATAAATCGTAATTGTCTCTGCGTTATTATTTAGAATTCATTTTGATCTAGTAACTGTCTCGTCTTTGACTCTATTCCCAATACGTTATTCACTTGTCTAATTAAAACTCATAATAATCCATATGTGAGTGTACCCCTTTAAAATACCTTGTCACTGGGAACAGGGAAATCCCCTTAACCCAAACTTTTACTACAACAACGAAACCCAATAATTCTGATAGTTTGTTTTAAATCTCTCGATGTTTCATGTAACTCATTCAGTCTATCTTCAAATTGTCGTCCCAAAATATTTTATACACTGCCATACCCTCAAACCACTGTGATAAAAATGCACTGTCCCTTTAAGATAAGACATATACTTGTTCCCCGTAAAGAAAAACAGATAGTGTTTTTTAGAATACGTTAACTTCTAGTTCGAAATCCCTGGTGTTACCTAACCAAAAATCTTTTTACGATTAAGGATGACGCAGAATACAGTTCCCATGCAGGAACATCACTCAGCGGAATTTCAGAGCGCCACCTATAGTTTTTGATAAAACAATATTAAACTTTCATTAAAATACACATTCAAGGTAGTGAATTAAAGCTACACTCGTTGTGAATCTATCCACCAAGTCAGATTTGTAAAATGTTTTTCGGCGAAAGCATGAGAAGCTATTATCTGATAGCATGTACCCCCAAAATACTGCAACGTCACCTAACACGACAGATTTTGCGGTAGCCGGCGCTACCCAAAACGCAGAAATAAAATATAAAACATTCATTACCTTTGAAGAGCTTCTTTCTTGGCACTCCTAGATGTCCCATAAACATTTATTTGGGTCTTTTTTCAATTAAATCGGTCCATATATAGCCTAGATATCGATCTATGAAGACTGTGTAATCAAGGAAAAAATAGAGTCTTATAACGTAACGTCATTTTTTTAAATTAAAAAGTTGACGATAAACTTTCACAAAACACTTCGAAATACTTTTGTAATGCAACTTTAGGTATTAGTAAACGTTAATAATCTATCAAAATGATCACGGGCGATGTATATTCTATAGCTCCACGTCTTGAAATCATGTCAGGATATTTCTCAACCAAAACATCCTGTCGGAGACCGGAAGAAATCGGCTGCCTTGTTTCGGTTTGACCAAGAAACAAATCCGAGACAAATGACAAGACTGTTGACATTGTGTGGAAGCTGTAGGTAATGCAACCTCGGCCCAATTTAATGTGGGTCACTTTTAACAATGGGTTGAAGTGGCGCATGGATATATTTTCTAATTTTCAGTGATCAGATTTTCCTGCACTTTTCGATGAAACGCACGTTCTATTATAGTCACAGCCGTGATTTAACCAGTTTTAGAAACGTCTGAGTGTTTTCTATCCACACATACTAATCATATGCATATACTATATTCCTGGCATGAGTAGCAGGGCGCTGAAATGTTGCGCGATTTTTAACAAAAAGCTGCGAAAAATTCACAGCCTCCCTAAGAGGTTTTTAAACTATTCTTACCTATTTTATAGTCCAAAGCGTTGCCCTATATAGCCCCATTGAGTGTCTAGCACTTCCGTTGCAAGCTGTGGCATCTTTTCAGACTATCTTTACGATATTTCTCCTTTTTAAAAATAATGTATTTGGAACATTTAGCCACTTTTGAAAAGTAACTCTAAGCTATAATGCACGCATTTTCCCTCTAACTGCCACAACCCATCTTCTCTGTTTAAATTTGAGGAACGATGTTGTTCAACATAAAACGACACCACAAATCTGCCTGCCTCTGTAAAATATATATACCCTATTCAGATTGAGTTCAGTTTTAAATTCTAATCATCAAAGTAAAACCAACCAAACTTTTCAACTTACTATACCCTAACATTTAAACATACCATGTTTTGTGCTAAATTTGTCGTATGTCAGTCGATTCATAAATAGCTATAACATCCGGACAGCACGAAATTGTATCGTATCTCTCCGTTATTCCCTACATTTAAGTCTAGGTGACTTTCTCTTCTATGATACATTTATTTAAATACGACTCCCATCTCAATACATTATTCCACCAGATCATTTTGGGCAAAATAGCGTATTACCTCGAAATTGTCTCGCCATTATTTTTAATGCCTTCTTTTTTCAATTCAATCTAAAAACCCATAATAAACGTTCAGTATTTTTCAGGCAAAACATGCAAATAGGTGAATTACAATCTAAAATCAATTTTAGTCTATCGGTTTCAAAGCTGAAATACTCTACCTTGGTGTCCCGCTATTAAAATGATTGTGTTTCCCCGCCAATAATTATATTATTATAATTGTCTGTAGTCGCAAAACTTCCCAGAAAATCGTCCTAATTTAAAACCCTTCCTGGCTATATTAGTAATATCAGCTTCCATTCAGGTTCTTTGTCTGAGTCAGATTTTGGATGCCTCCCTTCCATGCTCTTTGTTCTCCTATAACGGTAATCTCCCGCTAGTCTCCCCACGCCCAGTATTTGTACAAGATCACCGTCCTATCCCCCAGAACTTAATCAATATCCCGTCTTAATCTCGGGCGGATATGCCTCTCATGATTAAGTTTATTTTATTTACGGTAGTGCACATTATCACAGGTTATTTTCGAACCTGCTCAGCGTATATCGGTTATACAAAACCCAGTGTATGTTGGTCATACAAAACCCTGTGGGAATAGCAAAGCTCCCATTATTGATGAATTCTGAAAATTTTAGAACATCAATCAAAGAACTCAAATCCCCCCAGAATCGAGAATAAAGGCTACTGACCTGCTGCCGACTGGGAAAAGCACTGTTCGTTTGGATCTGTCACTGTACCTGCCATCTGGGTTAAAACCCCGGCCTGTTTTTAACCTCAATCCAGAAGCTATTAACGTGCACGTTTTTTTCCGGCGTATGACCTCCAGGTGGCAGGGACGGATTTTTAGATCCCGGCTTCGAAGGACCAATTGTTGAAGGAATTGAATTCCTCTGTTTTAATTCCCAATCAAAATTAAACACTCTGTCAATTCGTAAGGATTTGTATGACCCTTATCTTATAGGAATGGACAGAGTCCCAGTCTTAAAGTCAAGTAACAGTCTTTATTCAAGAGAGTACTGAGTTCATACACATTTTACCACAGGTTATAAACTGAAAATGATGTCAGCGTTTTCTAAATGTTCCGTCTCTTCTTGACACTGGTAGAAAGGCCCTATAGTTCTCAAGCCTTCCCTCCTCGCCTAGAACCAAGGTCAGTCAGTGTAGATAAGCATTCTAGACAGTCTGGAGATAGTTAATTCATTTGTACAAAGGAACAGACCGCCATTGTTCTAACTTTTGCCCACGTTCACACACACACACATTATTTTCAGTACTGGGATCAAGAATGAAAACTCATACATATACAGTAACATTTAGTATTCTGATTAGTACATGTATAGTAACATAATAATATTCGGATTAGTCAGTCCTGATTGAAATGTATACATAACTAGTCATCATTGATAAAAATTCCCTTAACACAAAACTGCACAATTTTGAGTGTCCTTTTACTGTCCCCAGCACAAGGTGCACCTTTTTAATGATCATTATTGTTTAATCAGCTTCTTGATATGCAACACCTATCAGGTGGATGGATTACCTTTGCAAATGGTAAATGCTCATTTAACATCTTGACGCACCCATCCCGTTAAGCGGGATCATTTTCATCAACATCCGCTCAATTGCAGAGCTCCAAATTCAAATTGAATTACTAAAAATATTTAATTGTCATGAAATCACAAGTGCAATATAGCAAAACACAGTTTAGCTTGTTGTTAATCCACCTGGCATGTTTCAAAATATATTTTCGGCAAAAGCATACCAAGCATTTATGTAAGGACATCTCTCTCAGCAGACAAAACATTACAAACAGCTAGCAGCAAAGTAGATTGGTCACGAAATTCAGAAAATCAATAAAATGAATTGCTTACCTTTGATGATCTTCGGATGTTTGCACTCCCAGTTCGATACTCCCAGTTACACAATAATCGTTCCTTTTGTTCCATAAAGATTATTTTATATCCAATTGGTCCATTTGGTTTGCGCGTTATGTTCAGAAATCCACAGCTCGAACGGTCACGACGGGGCAGACAAAAAGTCCAAATAGTATCCGTAAAATTTGTAGAAACATGTCAAATGTTTTTTATAATCAATCCTCAGGTTGATTTTACAATATATAATCGATAATATTTCAACCGGACTGTAGCTTCTTCAATAGGAGAGAGAGAGAAAATGTCTGCTCCACTCTGTTGGCGCATCCAAAACGCTGCTGGCACCCAGCCATCCAATGACGCGATGTGATCTTTCTCGCTCATTTTTCAGAATAAAATATGTCTAAAGACTTCACACCATGAAGAAGCCATAGGAAAAGGAATCTGGTGATATCCCTTTAAATGGAGGGAAAACATGCAATGGAACAGAGAGCTTTCAAGAAAAATAGCACTTCCTGGTTGGATTTTCCTCAGGTTTTTGCCTGCAATATCAGTTCTGTTATACTCACAGACAATATTTTGACAGTTTTGGAAACTTTAGAGTGTTTTCTATCCTAATCTGACAATTATATGCATATTCTAGATTATGGCCTGAGAAATAGGCAGTTTCATTTTGGTACGATTTTCATCAAAACATCAAAATACTGCCCCCTACACTCAACAAGTTAACAGGGATTCAAGCTAATTTGCGCACAACATTTGAGATAAATAAGCTTTTGATGCATATGGAACATTTCTAGGATCTTTTATTTCAGCTCATGAAACATGGGACCAACACTTTACATGTTAAGTTTATATTTTGGTTCAGTATATATATTTCTGAACGACTCTTCAGGTTTCTTTGAGTGCCTTGTCAATGAAGTCCCTCTTTTCTCTCTTGTTCTTCGAGCACATATTTATTAGGCCTAGTTGATAAGTGAGCGTAGTTTGCGACCAATGTTTTATATTAATACACTAGATGACTAAACAGGGGGTGCTGTTTTTAAACCCCCATGCCTCCATCTTGGGACTCTCCCACCATTGTAAAGAATTATTTTGTAAGCTATAGAATTGGGATTTTGGCAATTAAGCCCTTTATCTAATTCCATAGAGTCAATGAACTCATGGATACCATTTTTATGTCTGCATTCAGTATGAAGGAAGTTATAGGTAGTTTCGCAAGCCAATGCTAATTAGCATTCGCACAATGACTGGAAGTCTACGGTATCTACATTTACATTTACATTTAAGTCATTTAGCAGACGCTCTTATCCAGAGCGACTTTGCACTAATGCTATATATGTATATAGAAAAATATTTTCTTTAAAGTATAGTTTAAAAAAAAGTTCTAACGTTACTGTCCCCACTACAACAACAAAATGTTTAAATACATGTCATTTTTATTTAATTGAAGTACTGTATAATTCCATTAATTCCTATGGAGGACTGCTCCTTCTGAGGAGTGCCAATACGTCCGACCAGTGGCTTCAAAGCCTCTCATTGGCAAATACATAGCATCAGCAAGCCAGGGTTCGTGTACATCATTGTTTGCAACTCATCAATTAATTAATTAATTCAGTCATGAGAATGCATGTTTAGGCCTATGCCAGGCAGTGTGATAGCTTAATAAATCAACTCCAGCACCCCTGATGAATAGAAGCGTGAGAACTTCCCATTCCATTCTCTCTCATCTAATCCTTAAGGCATCCGCATGCTTCCCATTTTCCCATCGGTCTTCGTCAGAGAGTTTTTTCGTCTGTTCATGCACATTTTTTTTTCTTGAAGCAAGTCAAAGTTCGGTAGCTGGAGTCTTTGCCCATTTGTTGGTGATTGGTCAATTGTAGGAATTCTTCAATTAAGTGTTTATTGTCATTCAACGAGAGATCGTTTTCATGCATATTTTTCACTTGAGTAATACTGATGTAAAGTTGCGCGACTTAGATCTCCTCTGCAAAAAAATCAAACATCTATGACAGATTTCTTAAGTTATCTTTGACTAATTTGGACTATTTTGAGGAAGTGTATACCAGCTACGACGTCTGACGATGGACAAACAGCACTATTTTGTCTCATTTTTCAAGTGAAGATATTTTAAGGAAGTATGTGAGCACACTGTCAGGGCTCTGTGTTTCTGTCAGGACCCGGTTACGAACCCGGGTCTCCGGAGCGAGAAACAGTCACTTAACCAACTGAGCCACGAATAGTCGGCAGAACCCAGAAGATGAGGCAGACACAGCAGTACTTGAGACGGTGTATTTAATGAAGTAAAAAGTGAAGTTCTTCCTGGAAAACATGTAACTCCACAACCTCAAAAGGAATTCCACAAGAACAAAGGTAATCCTCCAAGACAAAAAAGGTAAATCCACAAGGTGGAAGGTATAGCACAAAAAGCCTCAAAAGATACTCAAAAACAAACAAACAAGAACAAAAAACAGAATTCCACAAGAGAGTCCACCGGGATCAACAAGAGTTCACAGAGTACTAGGGCTGAGTGCTAACATAAACACAGAGCAAAGAACTGAGGAAAACAAAGGGTTTAAATACAATCAGGGGAAACGAGGCACAGGTGCAAATAATAATGGGGATCAAGGGAAAACAAAAGGTCAAAAGGCACAATGGGGGCATCTAGTGACCAAAAACCGGAACAACCCTGGCCAAATCCTGACAGAATCCCCCCCCTAGGAACGGCTCCTGACGTTCCTACCAGCTCTCTCAGGGTGGAGGGCCCTGAACTGACGAATGAGGTCAGGGTCCAGTATGTCTTTGGCAGGAACCCAGGAGCGCTCCTCGGGACCGTAGCCTTCCCAGTCCACCAGATACTGCCAGGACCGCTGCACCCGGCGGGAATCCAGTATCCGATGGACGGTATAAGCCGGCTTGCCTCCAATGACACGAGGCAGAGGGGGAGGTCTGTCTGCCGGGACAGGGGAGAAAAAACAACAGGTTTTAATAAGGAAATATTATATTCGGCCCAAACAATGAAGGACGACCATGTGGACGGGTTGTTATGAGTCATACATCGGAGGGTGGTTTCCAGCTCTTGATTCATCCACTCAGTTTGGCCGTTGGACTCCGGATGGTACCCTGAAGATAGACTGGCAGAAGCCCCCATGAGTTGGCAGAAGGTCTTCGAAAACCTAGAGGCGAACTGGGGACCTCTGTCAGAAACCATATCTTGAGGAATGCCGAAGACTCGGAACACATGATTAATTACCAACTCAGCCGTTTCCTTGGAAGAAGGTAACTTAGTCAGAGGGACGAACCTGGCCGCCTTTGAAAACCTGTCGATAATGACTAGGATAGTAGTATTGCCATGGGATGGAGGAAGGCCAGTAATAAAGTCCAACGAGATATGGGACCAGGGTCTGTGGGGAACAGGTAAAGGGTGAAGGAGTCCTTGCGGGCGGAGGTGAGAAGATTTGCCCTGGCAGCACACGGGGCAGGCATTGACGAAAGTGGCAACGTCTTCTCTTATGGTAGGCCACCAGAACTTACGCCGGATGAACTCCAAGGTGCGACCTACGCCCGGGTGACAGGTGAGGCGAGAGGAGTGCCCCCACAGAAGGACCTGAGTCCTCACTGCCTTGGGGACAAACAACCGATTGGCAGGACCTCCTTTCGGGTCCGGTTCAATAGCTTGAGCTCGTCTCACGGTATCCTCAACTTGCCACGAGATCGGAGCCATGATCTTAGCAGCAGGAAGGACAGGCATGTCCGTGTCATCTCGAATGGCAGGAGCGTAGACTCGGGACAGGGCATCCGGTTTGAGATTCTTCGACCCGGGCCGATAGATGAGGATAAACTGGAATCGATTGAAGAAAAGAGACCATCTAGCTTGTCTAGAGTTCAACCGCTTCGCCTGCTGGATATAATCCAGATTTTTGTGGTCCGTAAGCACTTGAAACGGGTGAGAAGCCCCCTCGAGCCAGTGTCTCCATTCCTTCAATGCCATCTTAACCGCTAGGAGTTCACGATCCCCACATCGTAGTTCCTCTCAGCCGGGGTAAGCCGGTGTGAGAAGAAAGCGCACGGATGAAGCTTCTTGTCTTCACCCCTCTGAGACAGGACAGCTCCAACACCAACCTCTGAGGCGTCTACCTCCACCACAAACGGTTCATCCGTAGTCGGTAGTATCAGGATGGGAGCAGAGAGGACGCGCTGCTTGAGTCCTTGGAAGGCCGTCTCAGCTTCTCTTCCCCACAAAAACCTTGCATTGCCACCCTTGGTTAAAGCTGAGAGAGGGGCTGCCACCAAGCTGAAGTTCTTGATGAACTTGCGGTAAAAGTTAGTGAAGCCCAGGAAACGCTGAACTTCCTTAACAGATTTGGGGGTGGGCCAATCCGCTACCGCCCCTACCTTCCTGGGGTCCATTTGGACTCGACCGGGTTCCACTACAAATCCCAGGAATTGTACTCGGGATGAATGGAATTCACATTTTTCCGGCTTAACGTACAGATGGCTGTCTAGGAGGCGTTTGAGTACTTGTCTGACATGCTTAGTGTGTTCTTGAAGAGAGCTCGAAAAGATGAGGATGTCATCCAAGTAAACAAACACAAATATGTTAAGCATATCCCTAAGCACATCGTTTATGAGCGCTTGGAACACCGCTGGGGCGTTGGTCAGGCCGAAGGGCATCACCAAGTATTCATAGTGACCAGTAGGCGTGTTGAAAGCGGTCTTCCACTCGTCACCAGGTCTGATCCGCACAAGATGGTATGCGTTCCGCAGGTCAAGCTTAGTGAAAACAACTGCTTCCTGGAGCAGCTCGAAGGCTGTGGCCATAAGGGGTAGCGGGTAACGGTTACGGACGGTTATGGCATTGAGTCCCCGGTAGTCGATGCAAGGACGTAATCCACCGTCTTTCTTGGCCACAAAGAAAAACCCTGCTCCCGCCGGGGAGGTGGATGGACGCATGAGGCCTGCTTCCAGAGCGTCCTTGATGTAGGTATCCATAGCAGCTCGTTCGGGTGGAGATAGGGAAAAGATCCGACCCCTGGGGGGGCAAGTGCCCGGAAACAGTTCGATGGGGCAATCATAAGGTCTATGGGGTGGTAGCATGGTGGCCCTCTGTTTGCTAAATACCAGTTTGAGGTCATGGTAACACTCGGGAACTCGGGTCAGGTCGATGGATTCTAAAGACTCGGGAGTAGAACTCGGGGAATTCGGGAAA
Source organism: Oncorhynchus keta (assembly GCF_023373465.1). Classification (NCBI taxonomy): domain Eukaryota; kingdom Metazoa; phylum Chordata; class Actinopteri; order Salmoniformes; family Salmonidae; genus Oncorhynchus; species Oncorhynchus keta. The sequence continues at coordinate 9,739,018 of NC_068446.1, forward strand.
ATACAAGTAGCTTGGCACGTAGGACCCCACTGCTTGATAGTGCCCACAGACCAGTCGATGTGAGGGTTATGGCTGTGAAGCCAGGGGTATCCAAGGACGAGAGGGAACTCGGAACAGGAGATCAAATGAAAGTTCATCAATTCCTGGTGTTGTGAAACTGAAAGTCGCAAGGAGGTAGTGACATGAGTGACAAGTCCAGATCCCAAAGGGCTTCCATCCAATGTAGTAACCCTCATGGGGTCACTTAGAGGTTCAGAGGGAACGCCATTCTCCTTCGCCCAGACACCATCCATGAAGTTACCTGCGGCTCCAGAGTCTACCAAGGCTTGAAGGTGAAGCTTGTGGTTGTCCCAGGAAAGGGTGACTGGAATGAGCAGACGGGAGTTGGACGGATGGGAGGAGGTTATGTTTCCCGTTACAGTTCCCCCGGTCTGTACGGGACAGAGCGTTTCCCTGGAGCCCGGGACACGTGGAACGGAAATGGCCCGGTTTGCCGCAATATAGACAGCGTCGCTCCTCATCCGGCGGTCTCTCTCAGCCTGGGAGATGCGTCCAATCTGCATGGGTTCCGGTGGAGCCAGCGAGGATAAAGGTGGGGACTCGGAGCTGGGACTGATAGGGGCTAGAGGTCTACGGTTGAGTTCTCTCTCTCAGACGCTGGTCAATGCGTGAGGCCAACTTGATCAGGGACTCGAGATTGTCCGGTGGTTCCCGAGTGGCCAGTTCATCTTGGATAGTGTCGGAAAGGCCTTTCAGAAAGCACACCGTGAGCGCCTCGTTGTTCCAGCCACTCGCTGCTGCCACCGTGGAACTGGATGGCATAGTCCGTCACGCTGCGCCGACCTTGGTGGAGAGTCAGGAGCTGTTTGGCTGAGTCAGGACCACTGCTTGGGCCTTGAAACACTCGTTTGAATTCCTCAGCAAAGGCAGAGTAGCTGGCACAGCAGGAACTATGGGCATCCCACACAGCAGTAGCCCAGGCCAGGGCTTTTTCCGACAGCAGGGTGATGATATATGCGATCTTAGACCGGTCGGTGGGGAACGACGAGGGTTGCAGCTCGAAGGAGAGAGAACATTGGGTGAGAAACCCTTTACAAGCACTTGGATCACCTGAGAACCGTTGGGGAGGTGGAAGACGAGGTTCAGCCAGAGGGTTAACTGCCATGGGTACGTGAATCTGAGGTACTGGGACGGGAACTGTTGCCGGGGTAAGTCGATCAGATATCTGCTTTATGGAAGTCAGCATCTCCGACAGAAGATGAGAATGTCTAGCCATTAAGGCCTCTTGCTGAACCAGGGCGGCTTCGTGGCGTTGGACAGTCTCCTGGTGGTGGGACAGCATGGCAACAAGGTCCTGGGAACTGGCTGCCTCTGGGTTCATTTTCTGTGTTTCTGTCTCTGTGTTTCTGTCAGGACCCGGTTACGAACCCGGGTCTCCGGAGTGAGAAACAGTCACTTAACCAACTGAGCCACGAATAGTCGGCAGAACCCAGAAGATGAGGCAGACACAGCAGTACTTGAGACGGTGTATTTAATGAAGTAAAAAGTGAAGTTCTTCAGGAAAACATGTAACTCCACAACCTCAAAAGGAATTCCACAAGAACAAAGGTAATCCTCCAAGACAAAAAGGTAAATCCACAAGGTGGAAGGTATAGCACAAAAAGCCTCAAAAGATACTCAAAAACAAACAAACAAGAACAAAAAACAGAATTCCACAAGAGAGTCCACCGGGATCAACAAGAGTTCACAGAGTACTAGGGCTGAGTGCTAACATAAACACAGAGCAAAGAACTGAGGAAAACAAAGGGTTTAAATACAATCAGGGGAAACGAGGCACAGGTGCAAATAATAATGGGGATCAAGGGAAAACAAAAGGTCAAAAGGCACAATGGGGGCATCTAGTGACCAAAAACCGGAACAACCCTGACCAAATCCTGACACACACTTGATCGGTTCGGGCTAGGTGCCAGCCAAACTGAAGCATGCAGAAGGGTTTAGTCTGGCTAACATGTAATGCTCAGCTTCTGGCTCAGCTCCTGACTTCAGTCTGCAATGAGTCGGCACAATGCATCGATAATGAAGGGGGCTGCGCTTTTACTGTTTGGCTCTCCGCTGTCATTCTCACTCAAACACCCACAGCAACACACAGCCCCTGAGCCCCACCCCTTTACATTACAACGGTTGAATTTTCAAATCCAAACAAATCCCAAAATTAAAAAAAAATTCAGCTAGGTTATGCACACACTCTTTCAAACACAGATGTACAGTCTAACACAGTGGTATTTCCACTTTTTCAGCGGGGACACACCACCCCATATCTCTTCCACACAACCACACATTTTTACATCAACAAATAACCTTCAATTAATTACATTTTCATCTCTCTATTCAAAATGAAGAGAACCAATGAATACATTTACTCAATAGCATTTTATTTTTCAATGTTTTTTTATGATACTTTTTTATGTGCAGAACCCACTGCAATTGCCAGCGACTCCAACTTTGAATGCCTCTGCTCTAAAAATGGAATGAACATTATCTCACAAAGCTACAGTATCAGGAGCACCAGTCTGCTTGTGATAATGATGAAGCAGAATGTAAACAGCTCAACTGAGCATACACATACACATTCCCATTCGAACATCAAGTAATTTAGCAGTAGTACACATCCCAGACCTCATGTACTGTATCTTTGTGGGGTGTGTGAATATACCAGGGCATATTACTGCTGTTTGTGCCCTCTGCTCTAAACCGGATTAGTACTGTGAGCTCACTGAGTCTTATTTTTAGGTGATTGACAGGGCTGGGAGGAGGGGAGAAGAGGAAACTGGAATGGGTTGACCCAGGAAGCAAATACAATACTTCTACTTACCTCTACCATTTGTATACGCTTTTTCTTAATGGCATGCTACATAAGTGTATTTTTAAATGTTTTGGATGGCCATGTTCCCGTTGCATTTTGAATGTTCTCACAATCAAATGGGAGCCAGCCAAAATGGTTCTGATTGGGTTGTTTCTTAATAGCTGGCATAGCTAATCTGCATAGTAAATTGCATGTCTGTTGTCCATCTAAGCACAAATGGTGTAGTCTTTGGTTAGAGTGCCTTCTATTGACCCCATGAAGCCAGAGTAGCCTTCTGAGGGGTCAGTTGGTTAAAGGTCAGACAGAGTGGATAAATTGCAGTATGGCTAGAGGAGAGGGATGGGATGGCACATACTTCCTGAGGCTGGCAGCTGAGTTGACACCGCAGCCGTAAACGGACTACATTAAGAGTGTGTTTGAGTGTGTATGTTAGGGCATTTTAAATCATTTCACTATTTTAAATAATTTCCTAAGATGTTTTGGCATATCCGGATAGTTGATAGCGTGTTTTTTGTAACTTTGTTTATACTTGGACACTTGTTTGAAGCGCAGCCTGCGACCCTCGAGAGAGACGGTGTGCGCTCCAGAATGGTGGGGGATGGGCAGTGGGCAGTGGTGTGTGTGACACTGGAGGGAGAGAGAGAAAAAGTAGCCACTGACTTCCGCTACAAACTTGTAAATGCAACAGGTTATCTCCACTACATGACCAAAAGTATGTGTACACCTGCTTATCGAACATCTCATTCAAAAATCATGGGCATTCATTTCGAGTTGGTCCCCCGTTTCTTTGCTATAACAGGCTCCACTCTTCTGGGAAGACTTTCCACTAGATGTTGGAACATTGCTGTGTGGGCTTGCTTTCATTCAGCCACCAGAGCACTGGTGAGGTCGGGAAATGATGTTGGGCGATTAGGCCTGGATTGCAGTCGGCATTCCAATTCATCCCAAAGGTGTTCAACGGGGTTGAGGTCAGGGCTCTGTTCAAGCCAGTCAAGTTATTCCACACTGATCTCGACAAACCATTTCTCTATGGACCTCACTTTGTGCACACTGGCATTGTCATGCTGTAACAGGAACGGGCCTTCCCCAAACTGTTACTACAAGTTGGAAGCAGAGAATCGTCTAGAATGTCATTGTATGTTGTAACATTAAGATTTCCCTTCACTTGGAACTAAGAGGCCTTTGCACTGCTTCCACTGTTTCCACTGCTCCAGAGTTAACATACAATACTTTTGTGTGTATATAGTATATCATCCCATCTGACAGTGCCTATCTTTACTGCATCAAATCTATTTAAACATGCTAGTTAAGATAGCCAGTTACCAAGACTAGCTGAGGGTATTTTGCTGCGCTCCCCATCCTTGTCTACAACAACTCCATTCAGATTAAACAACAGCCTACCTGTCGGTTGCTCGTTGTAGCCTACTCCTTTTCATTTAGCTAACTTAAGTCCGTAATTGTAGTCCATCTTGCCATGCCAAGAGTTTGCAAAGGGTGGCTACGTTGAAGAACATCAAATATCAAATATGTTTTGATAAAAATAAACAATTGGTTACTACATGATTCCATATGTGTTATTTCATAGTTTTAATGTTTTTGCTATTAATCTACAATGTAGAAAATAGTAAAAATCAAGAAAAACCCTTGAATGAATGAGTAGGTGTCCAAACTGTTGACTGTTACTGTAGATAATTGTATTTAATTGAGACAAAGCCTTTTCATTGTAAAAAAAAAACATTTCTCAAATGAATACTATCTCAAGTATTCGTATACTAACGTCCGTTCAGATATTCAAATATTAGAATAACCGCGCCCATCCCTAGCATGTGCGTGTGACTGTGTGTCATGAATTGCTGATTTTGTTATTGTTCCTGGAATGTGCTTGCTAAAAACAAGCACCTTATAGTTGAAGGTCATTTTCTCGAGTCCTAAAAGTGCATTGAATATATTTAGTAACTGTGCATACTTTGGAGAGATGTGTGACCACCTGGAGACACCAGTTAGACCCCTTATTGACAAATGCTGCGAAAATAATGTTTGGATGATTTGGATGATGAACTGTTGCGTCCTCACCTTTTGTTCTGATAATTTCCCCATAATCTCCAAAGTGCTCCCTTTCAATTGCCACCATGGTTTTGCCTATGCTTCTCATATTTCTTCTGTTTGAAGCATTTCAATTTGACCCTGTCCACATATGCCAATTCTCAAGAGTGTAACTGTAAAGGGTTAAAAATCGCAATACTGCTGATTTCCATTTCTCCCTGGTAGTTAATTCATTGGCCAATCACTGGTCACTGATTGCCCAGAGAGTCCAAATAACTGGTGTTTTTTCCATGGTCTGAATAAATCCCAATACCTGTCTGGTAGCGGCCCAGATTGACAAAGTCCTGTAGCGGTGCTGTGTTGGTTGATTGGGTGGCTATGTGCTGTCCCAGTGAGAGGCAGTGGTCAAAGTGAAAGGGAAGGGTTTTAGATGTGATCATGCTGTGTATTTTCTCAGCAACATTATTTTATTATTATTTGTTATGGCTATATCATCATGGAACAATGGGAAACACTCCTAAAGCTATTAGCGCCACACTGGTCCTACACCTGGGCTGCCCTACAGATAAACACACACACACACACACACACACACACACACACACACACACACACACACACACACACACACACACACACACACACACACACACACACACACACACACACACACACACACACACACACACACACACACACACACACACACACACACACCGAGAGAGAGACACACACACACACACAGACACCTCACACAGCGTGTATGCTCAGCGTGATGGAACAAAGTCTGTTTGATCTTACAAACAGTTCTAGCTGAGTGACATTAAGCCCATTTAGAAGTGCTTAGTCCTCTTCCACTGTGACCTGAAAACTAACAGAAACCTGTCCCTCTCCCCTCTTTCCCCTTCACTTCTCTATTTTATCTTTGCCTCTCACTCCCTTTTTATCTCTTCCTTTCCTCTCACTATCCCATCTCTTGCCCTCTTCTCTCTGTCTCCCCCCTCTCTCTCCCCCCTTCATCTACCACTCTGCAGAAGTACAGGATTCAGGATGAAGATGCAACCCCCCAGCAGGACCAAGGTCAGTCCCAGGCCTGTCCTCAGCACCCCTACCCTGGCTTGGAGGGCAGTGAGAGGGAGCTGCCGGGTAGCCACCACGGGACCCTCCGCAGCCACCATGGAACCCTGGACAGGCACCACCACAACAGGGGAGAGAGAGAGGGCACGGAGGGCAGGGGAGAGGGACTGCCAGAGCTGGCCCAGGTAGCAGAGAAGAAACTGTCCCGAATAGAGAACGTTCACGGATACGTCTCCCATGCACACATCTCCCCTACGAAGGTAGGACACAGCTATGTACTGTACATGTGTGAAATGTTAACACAGAGAAACATGCAATACATTATTGCATGCAACATGAAAGTGAAACGTGGCCTTTGTTGATGTACTGTATGACCCTGCTCCCCCTCCGTCCTCTTCTTCTTTCTCTTTATCTGGTCTCCACTTTCCTATTTACACACACTGTACCTTATCCCACACTCTTAGCACACACTCATACACAATATCATAATGGAATCCCCCTGCAGTGCTTGCATCAACACACAAAGCATAAGAGGAATGAGAAATTCTTCCATGACTGTTTAAACACATCTCAATGTTTGCATAGACTCCCCCCAGCAAACCGGGAACATTCCCAGAACATTAGCTAAGATTATAGTTAAGGTTTTATCAGATAATGGTTTTGACAACAATATATTGTTTTATGTTTTAATTTAAATATTCTCTTTTTTTGTGTTGAATTTTACCCCTTTCTCTCCCCAATTTCGTGGTATCCAATTGTTTTAGTAGCTACTATCTTGTCTCATCGCTACAACTTCCGTACAGGCTCGGGAGAGACGAAGGTTGAAAGTCATGCATCCTCTGATACACAACCCAACCAAGCCGCACTGCTTCTTAACACAGCGCGCATCCTACCCGGAAGCCAGCCGCACCAATGTGTCGGAGGAAACTGTATTGTAGACTGTATTGAAGTCCCACTACAAGGTGTGAAAGATACACATGTCATTTTAATTTGATTCATATGATACTGAAAAGCATTTAATCATACAAACACAAGTTTTACCATTCATTTGTTGACAAACTGCACATTATTTCATGGTCCTCTGGGCCTCTGTACGCTTATGTAGACATTCCAGGTTAAAATCGGACATTTCCCGGTACAATAGTAATTTACAACATTAACAATGTCTACACTGTATTTCTGATCAATTTGATGTTATTTTAATGGAAAAATAAATAGCTTTTCTTTAAAAAAACAAGGACATTTCTAAGTTACCCCAAACTTTTGAATGGTAGTGCACACAGCAAGGCTGCCTTTCCCCTGGCCTTTTACCAGACCACCCAAAAATGGGGGAGTAGTAGTTCACAAATTGATTTTATCATGCAGAAAAAACATGAAGATGACAAAATTAAAATGAAATAATGTGCAGATTGTCAACATATGTGTAACAAAAATTTTTTGTTGTGCTTGCGTGATGAAATGCTGTTCAAATGTCCTATGAATGCGAATTGCCATTAAATCTGGAGAGAAACATAATAGGGATGTATTCCAACCTGCCTTGCTATGCTTTAAGGAGCTACAAATGTGCATGCTGAGAATGTTGTCGTAATATTTGGTAAAACCTATGTTCTTGCAATGTTCTGAGGACCTCCAAGACAATGTAAAATGTATTCATATGCTATGAACATCATAAAAACGGACTTTTTTGGAAATTGTGCAACATTGTGGGAATGTTCTGTGCAATGATGTGAATGTCACAATAATATTCTTGCAACATCCCAGACAACTCCCATAACTTAATTAACCTTAACCTTTAAAGAACCTGGACCAGGTGTTATGTCAACATTCTTACAGCATTATAGGAATGTCCTGTGCAACATAACTTAAACATTTTATGAAGATCACCACAACTGAGCATATTTTGTGTTTCGTGAACCTATCTCTTGTAATATACCCACACTGTTCCCACAACCAAATTACATGATATGTGAACATTTAAAAAAACTCAGTAAGGCTGTTCTGTCAACATTCTTGCAACATCAAAGGAATGTTTTGTGCAACCTGATACAAACATTATCTGAATGTCAGCACAACTGGACAGTTTTAGTGTTGTGGGAACCTATCTCTTGTCATATCCCAACAATGTTGACATATCCTGAAGAAACGTTCTGGGACCTGTTAAAGAACCGCCAAAATGTGTTCTGGGAATGTTCTTGTAACATCAGGTGAATGTTTTTTTACACCCTAAACGAAACATCGTAGAATCATCCGCACAACTGAAAAATGTTTTGTATTGGTATTTGTATTTATTAAAGATATAGCATAGCCACATCAATTTAACAGAAAATAAATGTTGAGGAAAATACAAGTTCTACACATGGAATTATAGATATACCTCTCCACAAATTAATGCAACCTTTGATGATCTGTGTCAGATTTCAAATACATTTTTTTGTTTGACGGAAAAAGCAAACCATGCAATAATCTGAGAAAATACAAGTTATACACATGGAATTATAGATATACGCTCAGATTTTTAAAAAACTTTTTATTCGCCATGTTGGAGTCAACAGAAATCAGAAATAACATTATAAATATTCCCTTACCTGTGATGATCTTCATCAGAATGCACTCCCAGGAATCCTAGTTCCACAATAAATGCTTGATTTGTTCCATAATGTCCATTATTTATGTCCAAGTAGCTACTTTTGTTAGAGCTTAGGTATACAAATCCAAACGCTTGTGCAGGTCGAGCATAAAACGTCGGACAAAAACTTCAAAAAGTATTTGGGGGATGGGTCGAAAGGGGCTGGGGCTGGGTTGAAAATCGATCAACCTCAGATTTCTCACTTCCTGTTTGGATTTCTTCTCAGGGTTTTGCCTGCCATATGAGTTCTGTTATACTCATAGACATCATTCAAACAGTTTTAGAAACTTCAGAGTGTTTTCTATCCAATACTAATAATAATATGCATATATTAGCAACTGGGACTGAGGAGCAGGCCGTTTACTCTGGGCACCTCTGGGCATGTTTTCATCCAAGCTACTCAATACTGCCCCTGCAGCCATAAGAAGTAACATTTAAGGAAGTTATATACACTTAAAAATATCACATGACATAACATTTAATAACACTTTTCACAAAACATTAAATGTGTTCACTCAGGCCACTACTCTACTAACACATATCTACAATGCAAAATCCATTTGTAAGTGTGTGTAGAGTGGGTGTATTATCATGTGTATGTGTAAGCGTGTGTCTGTGCCTGTGTGTGTCTCTTTACAGTCCCCGCTTATCCATAAGGTGTATTTTTATCTGTTTAAAAAAAAATCTGATTCAACTGCTTGCATCAGTTATGAAGAGACCGCTAGTGGCATGTCTTGTGGGGTATACATGGGTGTCATAGCCGTGTGCGAGTTGTTTAAACAGATACCTCGTGCATTCAGCATGTCAACATTTCTTATAAAAACAAGTTGTGTTGAAGTCAATCTCTCCTCCACTTTGAGCCATAAGCAATTTGCAGGCATATGCACATTTAAGGACAAGCCGTTCTGCCCTGTTCTGAGCCAATTTTATGAGGTCCCTCTTTGTGACTGAACAGTAGTCCAGGTGTGAGAAAACTAGGGCCTGTAGGACCTGCCTTGTTGATAGTGTTGTTATAAAGGCAGTGCAGCGCTTTATTATAGACAGACTTCTCCCTATCTTAGCTACTATTGTATCTACATGTTTTGACCATGACAGTTTACAATCCAGGCTTACTCCAAGCAGTGTAATCACCTCAACTTGCTCAATTTCCACATGATTTTTTACAATATTTAGTTGGGGTTTAGTGAATGATTTGTCACAAATAAAATGCTTTTAGTTTTGGAAATATTTAGGACTAACTTATTACCCATTCTGAAACTAACTGCAGCTCTTTGTTAAGTGTTGCAGTGATTCCAGTCACTGTAGTAGCTGATGTGTATAGTGTTGAGTCATCTGCATACATAGACACATTGGCTTTACTCAAAGCCATTTGCATATCATTAGTATAGATTGAAAAGAGTAAGGGGCCTAGACAGCTGCCCTGGGGAATTTCTGATTTTACCTGTATTATCTTTGAGAGGCTTCCATTAAAGAACACCCTCTGTGTTCTGTTAGACAGGTAACTCTTTGTCCACAATATAGCCAGGGGTATAAAGCCATAACACATACTTTTTTTTCCAGTAGCGGACTATGATCGATTATGTCAAAATCCACACTGAAGTCTAACAAAACAGCTCCCACAATCTTTTCATCATACATTTCTCTGTCAATCATCAGTCATTTGTGTAAGTGCCGTGCTTTTTGAATGTCCTACCCTATGGGGCTCCCGAGTGGTGCAGTGGTCTAAGGCACTGCATCTCAGTGCTAGAAGTGTCACTACAGACACCCTGGTTCAAATCCAAGCTGTATCACAACCAGTTGTGATTGGGTGGCCCAGGTTTGACCGGTGTAATATATATATAAGCATGCTGGAAGTCTGTTGTCAATTTATTTACTGTAAAATACCATTGTATCTGGTCAAACACCATTTTTTCCAAAGGTTTACTAAGGGTTGGTAACAGGCTGATTGGTCGGCTATTTGAGCCAATAAAGGGGCCTTTAAGCTGTCATTGTAAATGAGAATTTGTTCTTAAATGACTTGCCTAGTTAAATAAAGGTTAAATAAAAAAATACATGTTGATGATTTCATTCCTGTGCTGTTTGTAAGTACCCTGGTAGGGTGATTGATAAGCTGAACCAGGTTGCAGGCACTGGCAACAGTTTAAAGCTTTTTCTTGAGTGGGCAGCTTGATGAAAGCCAGTCAATATTTAAGATCACCCAGAAAATAAACCTCTATGTTGATATCACATACATTATCAAGCATTTCACACGTTATCCAGATACGGACTGTTAGCACTTGGTGGTCTATAGCAGCTTCCCACAAGAACGGGATTTAGGTGAGGCAGATGAACCTGTAGCCATGTTACAACCGTATTTAACATTTTGTGATGTACCCACAATGTTCCCAACAGACCGTTCCCACAACCTAATGAAATATTCTGGGAACCTTTGAAAAACACATTAAATATGTTCTAGGAACGTTCTTGCAACATCAGGTGAATGTTTTATACAAATATTATATAATCGCAAGCATGACTGGACAGTTTTTGTGTAAAGAGAACATTTGCCTTGACCTAACGAATGTTATGGGAACTTTCAAAAATACAGTTTTGGTAAGCTGGGAAGGTATTACACATTAGTAGACAGCAATGGTAAGAACCAGAGATAGAAACAAGCAGTAGCGTATATGTATTCACTTGTTTGTGTGTTTACCATAGACTGTATTGTGTTTACATACTCTGTTGACTATGGTCTCTCTGGAAACATTTAGTATTCAAGCCAAACCCTTTTAGATTTCAGGTAGAACCCTTTCGGTTTCTATGTAGCTGGAACCAAAAAGGGTTCTTCAAAGGGTTCTCCTATGGGGACGGCCAGAGAATCTATTTAGGTTCTAGATAGCACCTTTCTTTCTAAGAGTGTGGTGTTGTGTGAGGTTCATTGTCAATAATGGATGCCTTCTCCCACCTAGTGGATCATTCCCGACACTGCAGCTGTGTGGACAATACTTCTATGCAAGTGAAATACTTTGCTGAATCCCATATCGACCACTAGCAACTTGGCGCATGTAGTAGCTCGGTCAAGGTTGGATAGGTAAAGGAAATATAATAATAGCTCCACCTGGCCTTTTGAATTCTGGCTATATTCATTAAACTATTGACATAGACACTAAACATTGAAGTTCTGTACTAGATTTTAGCCATAAAGCTAATTCAGTAAACATACTGTCAGTGTTTTTATCAAGTAAACTATTCAATGATGCCTTTGACTATTTTTAAAGTTGAATTGTGACTAGTGTTTTGTTCAGTCTGTGGTCTGTGTGTCTCGCTGTGTGGTTATTTTGGTGGGGCTGTAGCTGGTGTGTTTGTGTGTCACAATATCATCACAGTGGTCTGCTTGGCTCTGTAGGCCCTAACAGATGGAGCAGCCATCTTGTTTCTCTCCAGGACTCTGGTACTGCAGAGCTCTGGACCCAAATGTACCTCATGTACTGGCCAACACAACACACACACAGAGAAGCATAGGAACAACTCTGTCATTTGGGACACACATTTTGCTACAGGGGTCAGGGGAAATACCCCCAAATCTTAAATGCTAATTTCTAGTGACTTTTGAGAAAAGGATACAGACAAATATTAACTTACAAATGGGCAAATTTACAAGGCTAAGGGTGGCTTTGCAGAGGGTCACTTACTCTGGTACAGTCCAATCAGTCTTAGGGTCATGGCCATTCATATTGTACTGAATTTCAGTGTGACTGTGAATATGGATATATTCAATTAACCTTTTCACATGTGAGTTCCAAATACACTACCATTCAAAAGTTTGGGGTCACTTAGGAATGTCCTAATTTTTGAAAGAAAAGCATTTTTTTTGTCCATTAAAATAACATCAAATTGATCAGAAATACAGTGTACCCAAAGCAAAACTCACTCTTTCACACCAAAATCCAGTTAAAACCAAATATTTTTTACAGTATACAAAGGAGAGGTTTGAGCCTCTGACAAAGAGACATGGTGATTGTGCCACACACTTCAGGCAGTTAGAAGATGAAGCCTAGGCCTGGTTCTGCCCATTACTTGGGTCCTTTTCTAAACAAACTCATATGTATTTCCCACTCATATGGTTAATGTTGCAAATTACTGTTGTAGCTGGAAACGTCCAATCATCACTCCTGTGTTCCAATGGCATGTTGTGTTAGCTATTCCAAGTTTAAAATTTTTAAAAGCTAATTGATTAGAAAACCGTTTGAAATTATGTTAGCAAAGATGAAAACTGTTGTGCTGATTAGAGAAGCATAAAAGCTGGCCTTCTTTAGACTAGTTGAGTATCTGGAGCATCAGCATTTGTGGGTTTGATTACAGGTTCAAAATGGCCAGAAACAAAGCACTTTCTTCTGAAACTTGTCAGTCTATTCTTGTTCAGAGAAACGATTCTATGCCAGAAATTGCCAAGAAAATAAAAATCTCATACAACACTGTGTTCTACTCCCTTCACAGAGCCGCACAAACTGGCTCTAACCAGAATAGAAAGAGGAGTGGGAGGCCCTGGTGCACAACTGAGCAAGAGGACAAGTACATTAGAGTGTCTAGTTTGAGAAACAGACAAGTCCTCAACTGGCAGCTTCATTAAATAGTACCCGCAAAACACCAGTCTCAATGTCAACAGTGAAGAGGCGACTCCGGAATGCTGGCCTCTTGGTAGAGTTCCTCTGTCCAGTGTCTGTGTTCTTTTGCCAATCTTAATCTTTTATTTTTATTAGCCAGTCTGAGATATGGCTTTTTCTTTGCAACTCTGCCTGTATGACCAGCATCCCGGAGTCGCCTCTTCACTGTTGACGTTGGTCTAAGTGGCCCCGAACTTTTGAACGGTAGTGTACATTTTAACGGTCCACCCAGGCAGCGTAATTTTTTTTATGCATGTTAATGCATGTCAATGCTCTCACTGTTCCAAAAACAAAACGCACTCAAACTAAGGCACTCTGACTCCTATGTTTCAACATTCCATCTCATTAATTCACATAAAAGTAGCCCATTTCACCGTGGAGGACAATCACATAGACATAGTTGCAAAGAAAAAGCCAAGAGGCTGAAGAAATTTGGCTTGTCACCAAAAGCACTCATAAATATTTACAGATGCACAATCGAGAGCATCCTGTCAGGCTGTATCACCGCCTGGTACGGCAACTGCTCCGCCCACAACCGTAAGGCTCTCCAGAGGGTAGTGGGGTCTGCACAACGCATCAACGGGGGCAAACTACCTGCCCTCCAGGACACCTACACCACCTGATGTCACAGGAAGGCCAAAAAGATCATCAAGGACAAAAACCACCCGAGCCACTGCCTGTTCACCCCGCTATCATCCAGAAAGCGAGGTCAGTACAGGTGCATCAAAGCAGGGACCGAGAGACTGAAAAACAGCTATTATCTCAAGGCCATCAGACTGTTAAACAGCCACCACTAACATTGAGTGGCTGCTGGCAACAAACTGACTCAACTCCAGCCACTTTAATAATGGAAAAGTGATGTAGAAAATGTATCACTAGCCACTTTAAACAATGCCACTTCATATAATGTTTACATACCCTACATTACTCATCTCATATGTATATACTGTACTCGATACCATCTACTGCATCTTGCCGATGCCGTTCTGTACCATCACTCATTCATATATCTTTATGTACATATTCTTTATCCCTTTAAACTTGTGTGTATAAGGTAGTTGTTGTGGAATTGTTTGGTTAGACAAGTCGTTGGTTATTACTGCATTGTCGGAACTAGAAGCACAAGCATTTCGCTACACTCGCATTTACATCTGCTAACCATGTGTATGTGACAAATAACATTTGATTTGATTTATATTTGAGGCATGCTATGCTAATGTAAGGCGAGGATTAGCTAGATGAGCCAGACAAATGTCTCTCTTCGATGAGAGCCCAAGCACTCCCCCAGTGTTTCCCCAGGTCATGTAAGCAGACATTTGCGCATCTCCAGTCAGAACAGAACCTGGCCGAAGATTTTCCCCCTGGCATATTTTCCGGCTGGTGCCCACATTGCCTTCATTGTTGTTTTCCTTGCTAATAATTACTTTGGACTTGTGTGCGTTCCTATCAAAGTAATCGCCTTATTACATTATAATATTAGTTTCTGTATATCGTGTTGCCGTTTCTACTGTAGCACACGGTATGTTTCTATTTATGGAGCATAATGTATTGTACACTCCTTTACAGTTTTACTGAAGGAACAAACAGCAAGAAAAGACATGCCTATATGTGGTTGTCTATTTTATTGAATTAGTAATAGTGGTTGAGCAACAAAAACACGTTTTACTAGAGAAAAGAAAACAGCAAGAAAAGACTGACAACTTATAAATATGCATAACCCATATTTTAATATGTAATGATTAAACAACAAAAACTAAATTCCCACCGCTTAAGGCATTTGCATCATGGCAGGTCACTTGTCAAGTCTGTCAGTCAGTAATTGCTGCAGATGTGCTCAATAGTGCTTGAGCATTTGGTACACCCCAAAGCATGGCGAAACACACAAGGGTGTGTCATAAGCTAAACACCTGTACTTTGTCAACCTCCTCTACTTCCTGGTGCTGGACAGGCAGACTTTGCAGTGCCTCCGTGTGTGATTGCTTTGAGCAGCAGTTTGAGGGACTTCTGAGGGAAAATGCTGTGCATTGAGATGTATGGGGATTGTCTGCAGCAGGACTGCCCCCAGTGGATGGACGCTGAGGGGTGTGGTGCTCTTCCAGCAGCTCTCTCATGAGCTTCTCTCGGTACTTTTGGTAAGTAATCACCTCACCTATGGGGGAGAGGGGAGGATGAGGGAGTGGTAAGGATGATGAGGGAGTGGTTTAGGTGGGTAAGATATTGTCAATATAAATGCATAATGATACTGTATGTGAACTGTATGTCCAATTAAAAAAAAATATTGTTCAGTAATCATCTCACCTATTTTTTATTTTACTAGGCAAGTCAGTTAAGAACAAAGTCTTATTTTCAATGACGGCCTAGGAACAGTGGGTTAACTGCCTGTTCAGGGGCAGAACGACAGATTTGTACCTTGTCAGCTCGGGGATTTGAACTTGCAACCTTTTGGTTACTAGTCCAACGCTCTAACCACTAGGCTACACTGCCGCCCCTATTAGCAGTGTCGATCACATGGGGAAGAAAATCTTATACCAGTTGTGTGGGCGCATTCCACAAAACTGTTTTTCATGTCCACCTTATTCACTGCCCCCATTTGGAGTTTATAGTCAAGCACAAAGTCCGGTTTGATCTTTCTCTCTCTTGTCAGGTGGTTCACCTTCCATGTGACCAACATGGTTGCTGTATGGACAGTGGAGAGGATATGGACATCTAGTTTGTCATGCCACTTTACTGCCAGCTGTTGACCGTTCTCCTTGAACTCCACCTCCCCTCTCTGTATCTTCTTGCTTCCAAATTCTAGCATCCCATTCCTTTTTCGGCTAGACTGTGCCACAGGCCCCTGTGCTGTTGGAGAGCAGATGCTGGAAAAGTGTGGGACTGCTGTACCAATTTTCCACATACAAAGTGTGTCCCTTCACGAGACGAGGAGCCAGTAAGCTCATCACCAAGCCCCTCATAATGTTGGATGTCAGTGGTGGACCCTGTGTAGACTAGACTATAATGACCTGGACAGATCCTGTTTTCACAAGACACATAACAAGGAACAACCAAACCTGGCCTTTTGGAGGGAATGTATAGATGGAACTCCAGCAAACTCTTCCATAACATGAGGGACTTGTCAATGAATAGGTCCTTGTATAGCACGAAGGGGCGGCAGCGTAGGCTAGTGGTTAGTGTTGGACTAGTAACCGGAGGTTTGCTAGTTCAAACCCCCGAGCTGACAAGGTTCAAATCTGTCGTTCTGCCCATGAACAGGCAGTTAACCCACTGTTCCTAGGCTGTCATTGAAAATAAGAATTAGTTCTTAACTGACTTGCCTAGTTTAATAAAGGTAAAAAAAGACCTGACCAAATGCTTTCCATGAGAAGGACTGTTACCAGGAAGTTATACATTTTGCTGATTGTGGTCGTCACCCATTTAGCAAGCTTCCCCCTCATTCCTGACTCTCTCTTCTCCTGTAGCTACAAGGCATAGCGATTGGTCTCCTCCACTATTTCTCCCACCAGCTCCTCTGTCAGAAACAGTTTGAAGCACTCTGCCTCAACGGGCGATGACAAGGGGTTTGCACTCCAGACTGGGACTCCTCAAAGCCAACAGCAGGGCCAGGAGGGGTGAAATGACTAGCGGCCTTCCAGCTACCTCCGTTCCCTGTATTTCACCCACTGTTGGTCTGCCTCCATCACCAGCATCTTCAGAGAGACCTGGGACTTTGTTGGTGGGCAAGGGGTCCTCCGATTCAGGGTTCTCAATGGCCACAAGGTTTTTGGGGGGGCAGTTCTTCACTGTCACTGTCAGAATCTGATTCCTCACTTTCATACCCAGAATTTCAGCATTTGTGAGTTGTCTCCTTTTGAAACATTGCTAATGATACAGCTTAGCCCATTAGCTACATACATAAAACAACAACACTCGCGTAACCCCTGACCCTCACTCGGAGCCATTCAGTGTTGTTGTTATATGTATGTAGCTAATGGGCTAAGCTGTATCAATAAATGATCAGAAAATGGTTTGTGTGGTAATCATTTATTTATTTACTGTTTTATTCACATGTTTTCAAGTACTGGTGTTGACAAATAATGCATTCTGATTCTTGCATAGATTGTAATGGACACATACTGTATGATGTGTGTCAAACATTTTTTTTTAAGGTTGTACTGATTATGATGAGTTTATGCTAAGGTAATTAGCCAACTATGTGTGGAGCCATGTTTGTTGCTATTATACAAAGATGTTGCAGCAAAACGAGGTGAAGGGAAGGTTCTCACTCGTCTTTTGAGTAAGAAGTGAATGATTCCACAAGTGAATGATTGTACACGACACACCCCCTTTAACATGCAAACTGCAAACAGACCCAACTCATTTTGTCGCCTCTTCTTTGGTTGAAGTGAAAAAAATAACAAGGCGGTTTGCACAAACTCTGGGATTACTTTAGACTTTTAGAAAGTGTTTTACTCAATTATTTCATTCACTGGTGAGCTCACCCGTAATGTGATGAATTGTAAATAGTAATTGCTATTAGTGAATTCATATTATGGTTTCTGTCAGTAGAGAGTTAGCGAACTGTAACCGCTTGTGTTATCGCACTCTTTCCTCAGTTAGCACTTGGACTAATGTGGCCTGCATTTTCCGACTTGGATGAGAATTGTGTTAAGCTGGTCCAACTTCTGTGAATGTCTGAACATTGTATCCAAAAATAAACTGATCACATTGAGGACATAAAGTTGTAAGGACTGTGTTTGTGCAAATTGTTTCTGTGAAAATAAAGTGTGGCCAGCTCGAACGCTGATCGTTGCGTCAATCGTATTGAGTAAAATTGTTCTAATCACACCGGTTTGAGCATATGGCGCAGTGACCACCGTAGAATGCTCAAACCCTGTGCTCATATCTGCCAAAGGGTTAAACAACCACTTTGTACTCTCTCTGCTACTGTATGATTAATTTCCTAGTATTTTTCTCACTTCCTCCATATCAGGTTGTTACTACTACTGCTGCTCTACATACCGTATGGTTTAAAACTTATACTATTTTCAACTTATAATACAGTTATTATACTGTAATAATAACTAGCAACATACACAGTGAAAAACAGTTGTGCGGGCCACAAAAAAATCTGATCTCATCATGAGGGGCTGCAGTGGCTCTCCGGTCTGGGTACAGTACCCACATCCATAGGGCGTAGAGAAAATGTTGCAGTTATAAATCAAGTTTGCTGCAATTTCTACACATTTTGCCATGTGGTGGAGAGAAACATGTACAGTTTTACAGCTAATTTCCTGCAATTCTACACATATATGATATCTGAGTGAGAGTGACTAACAAAATCAATGGACCCCACCTTCCCCCAAGAAATGTTATTTGAGAGTATTGAAGTCTATCTGCTAATTTCATAGCTGATATGTCTCTTAAAAAATATATCAAATTAAATTCTAACATATTTGCAGGAAGTGGTTGTGTAAATTGTAAAGGCTATGGGGATACTCTGAGTGCATTTCCATTGGGATGCATTGTGCACATACATATCACACAATCATTTTCCTGGTGGCTCAACGTACATTTCTCATTCAACAAACGTTTCAGTTGGTTTAAAGCTCTCTCCATCTCAGCACTTGCACTCACTTTCATACCTGTTTGAGTGGCTACATGCTTTCGCTTTCATAGCTATGGCCTGGAAATGCTTCTTCCATTCACCATCACATTGTCTCTGTTCATCTTGTTGCACACTCGATTCAATCTGTGTGTTTTTTTGCATGGAGATCAATGTGTGTGTGTGTGTGTGTGTGTGTGTGTGTGTGTGTGTGTGTGTGTGTGTGTGTGTGTGTGTGTGTGTGTGTGTGTGTGTGTGTGTGTGTGTGTGTAGTTTTCATATGGTCTCTTTGAGCTTGGTGTTCTACGCAAGGGAGAAAATCTGGCTTCGCTCAGTGCTGTGTTCATAGTATTGTCTTCAGCAGGCCTAGGCGTCCCGTGACCTGATTCGATACGGGCCCGCGGAATCATGCTCAGATCACGAAGAATTTGCGATAGTAAAGTTTTGAAAAACATATTTGCTATTCAAATTAAAAGCCCAAAGAATACCTGCCTTTGTGTAATGATTTAACACCCACCGCTTGTGGAACATTTATTTTGAAGTCACGTATAAATAACAACTGCACAAGGACAGGCAGTGACTGACAGGCTGACACACACATCACAGTTACAAATAGTAGCTAGTTAGAAATGGGCAAAAATCAGTTTTTCAAAGATTTGAAAGAAAAGGAAAGTAGACAATGAATGTAGGGTATTCCAGCAAGAGTGGACATCCAAATATTTCTTTATTGAGGTATCAGGGAAAGCTGTGTGCTTAGTGTGCAAAGAGAGCATCGCTGTCCTGAAAGACTACAACTTGTCCTGACACTTCTAGACGAAGCATGCATCGAAAGAGTTGCTTTCTCAGTTGCAAAAGCAGCAAGGACTTTTCACAAAACTTCATTCAGCAAACGACAGAATTGCAGGAGCTCGCTATGTACTGTCCCACAAAATTGCTAAACATAGCAAGTCATTTGCTGAGGGTGAATTCATTAAAGAATGTTTAATTGACTCTGTAGCAAAACTTTGCCCCGACAAGAAAGATCTGTTTGAAAAAGTTTATCCTGTCAAGACGAACAGTGACACAGGGTGTTGAGGACATGGCAGAGAATATGGAACAACAGTTGAAAGACTAGGTAAAGGATTTCACCTATTTCTCATTGGCCCTGGATGAGAGCAGTGATGCACGTGACACTGCGCAGTTGTTGATATTGTCACGAGTCATAACCCCAGACTTTGAAATCACAGAGGAGCTTGCTTCAGTGCAGTCAATGAAGAGCACAACCACAGGGAAGGATTTATTGAAGGAGGTTAATAAGTGCGGCATAGCTGGGACTGAGTTTTGAAAAGTTATCCAGTGTGACCACTGAAGGGTGCCCAAACTTGAAAGGAAAAAACATTGGTCTTTTAAAATGGATACAAGATCAAGTACCTCAGCTGAACCCAGATTTTTTTTATTTTTTCCTGCGTTACATTATTCATCAGGAGGTGCTCTGTAAATGTGTTTTTAAAGTGAGCCATGTTGTGGATACGGTCACTAAAGTGGCTAAACTTCATTAGAGCAAAATCTGTAACTTTTGGAAGAGACAGAGTCGGGCCATGCAGATCTCCTCTACCACACAAACGTGAGATACCCTCAACTGCAAGATAAACCATGGTTGGCTGATTTTGCCTTCACCGTGGACATCATCGCACTCCATGAATAAACTGAATTCCAAACTACAAGGGAAGGGCCTTTTTGCACATCAGATGTACAGCCTTGTCAAAGCCTTCTAAGAGAAAATGACTCCTCCTGACCTGCCAAGTAGAAGCCAACAATCTCACCCACCTTCCGTCACTACTAGTCTGTTCCCTATCAGATGACCAGCGGAATAAGTATACATCGCTGCTGCGTGCTTTGAACGGTGAGTTCTCTCGTCGTTTTGAGGATTTCAAAGTGTTGGAAAATGACATGCTGTTGGTTTCCTCTCCTTTCACCTTCAATGTGGATAACGCTCCCACTGACCTGCAACTTGAGCTTATTGATCTTCAGTTTGGATGCAGTGATTGGAGAACTATTCAAAACAATGTCACCTCTGAGGTTCTATGTATCTCTCGATAAACAAAACTGAGTCATGATCAGAAGATGTTTGTACTGTTTGGGTCAACCTATGTAAACTCAGAAAAAAAAGAAACGTCCTCTCACTTAACATGTGTAAGTATTTGTATGAACATAACCAGATTCAACAACTGAGACATAACTGAACAGGTTCCACAGACATGTGACTAACAGAAATGGAATAATATGTCCCTGAACAAAGGGGGAGCGTCAAAATCAAAAGTAACAGTCAATGCAGCTGGTGGCCACACCAGATACTAAGTACTGTAGTGCATCTCCTCCTCATGGACTGCACCAGATTTGACAGTTCTTGCAGTGAGATGTTACTCCACTCTTCCACCAAGGCACAGGCAAGTTCCTGGACATTTCTGGGGGGAATGGCCCTAGCCCTCACGCTCCGATTCAACAGGTCCCAGACGTGCTCAATAGGATTGAGATCTGGGCTCTTCGTTGGCCATGGCAGAACACTGGACATTCCTGCCTTGCAGGAAATCGTGCACAGAATGAGCAGTATGGCTGGTGGCATTGTCATGCTGGAAGGTCATGTCAGGATGAGCCTGCAGGAAGGGTACCACATGAGGGAAGAGGACATATTCCCTGTAACGCACAGTGTTGAGATTGGCTGCAATGACAACAAGCTCAGTCCGATGATGCTGTGACACACTGCCGCACACCATGATGGACCATCCACCTCCAAATTGATCCCGCTCCAGAGTACAGGCCTCGGTGTAACGCTCATTACTTTGACGATAAACACGAATCTGACCACCCTTAGTGAGACAAAACCGCGACACGTCAGTGAAGAGCACTTTTTGCCAGTCCTGTCTGGTCCAGCGACGGTGTGTTTGTGCCCACAGGCGACATTGTGCCGGTGATGTCGGGTGAGAACCTGCTTTACAACAGGCCTATAAGCCCTCAGTCCAGCCTCTCTCAGCCTATTGCGGACAGTCTGAGCACTGATGGAGTGATTGTGCATTCCTGGTGTAACTCAGGCAGTTGTTGTTGCCATCCTGTACCTGTCCACAGGTGTGATGTTCGGATGTACCGATGCTGTGCAGGTGTTGTTACAAGTGGTCTGCCACTGCGAGGACGATCAGCTATCCATCCTGTCTCCCTGTAGTGTTGGCTTAGGCGTCTCACAGTGCAGACATTGCAATTTATTGCCCTAGCCACATCTGCAGTCCTCATGCCTCCTTGCAGCATGCCTAAGGCACGTCCATGCAGATGCGCAGGGACCCTGGGCATCTTTCTTTTGGTGTTTTTCAGAGTCAGTAGAAAGGCCTCTTTAGTGTCCTAAGTTTTCATAACTGTGACCTTAATTGCCTACCGTCTGTAAGCTGTTAGTGTCTTAATGAACATACACCTGTGGGACGGTCGTTAATTGTTTATGGTTCATTGAACCAGTGTTTAAACGCTTTACAATGAAGATCTGTGAAATTATTTGGATTTTTCTTTTTTTGCTGAGTTTATGTGAACAGACATTTCAGTGATGAAATATAACATGTCAAGGCACAGATCAAATCTTACTGACTCTCACCTCTCAGCAATCCTGCACATAGCAACGTCAGGAACTATACCTGACTTCTCTGCTCTAGTCAATGCCCATCAGAGACTTCACTCCTCGCACCGATTGAGTACTTTTAAATGTAATATTGAACTCTCTCTTTCTCGTGTTTTTGTGCATACCTGTTAACAAGAGTTCTGTCCGTGGTGCTGAATGCACAGTGTCCTTTTCCCTCCGTGTTGTTCATTGCATGTTTAATAATGAAAATACCTACCAAAAGGAGGACATGGATGTGGTTTATTTCTGTGCATGCTAAAAAAAGTTAAATAAGTAGCATATATGGACATGATTTGCAGTAGATATATCTGTCAACATATTCATACACATGATATATAATCCTGTAATATGATTCTGGCCCGCAATAGCAAAAATATACTCTTTAGTGGCCCTCCATGGAAAATAATTGCCCAGGCATGGCCTACAGTATCCATCTGAGCAATGAACTCAAAGCAGAGCAGGCAGCATCCTGGCTCGTGTCGATTTTATCTCATCATTCTGATCTTCATACTGGCTGGCTGCTCTATGCATGTGGCCCTCTTTCAGTTGTCTCTGTATGTATGTGTAGACTCATTGCAGTAACAGGTTGAGTCCCTGTCCTCTGTACTGTAGGTAGTGTCGTTGGAGTGTGTCTTCGACGCTGGGTCACCTGTAGGCTATGAGGTGGTCCCTTTTCCTGACTTCTCTACACTACCAACCACGCCCTTCTACAGGTAACACCCACCTACCAACCACACTGTTGGTTTGCCCCGGAATGATAGCATCACTGTCAATTCTGCTTCTCCATTTTGCTTTGTTTTTCTATTCAGTTTGTTCTTTCATTCGTTAATGATGACATTTCTACTGTAGCTCTTCTATTCTCAGTATTCCTGCAAAATGTTGCTGTAACATTTTGAAAGCTCTAGGTGGCACGGTTGCCATAGAGAGTTTGCCAGCTTTCAGATAGATAGAGCAATGTTATTTCTGTTTACATGGATGTTCTGACTTTGGATTGCTCATTTGTGTGGCTTTGTCATCATGTAGCTGGCTGTGCTGTCAGCTACATCCCGCCACAAGGAGTCACTAGAGCGCGAGGAGCAAGTAAAGCCCCCCCCCGGCCAAACCTTCCCCTAACCCAGACGACGCTGGGCCAATGGTGTGCCACCCTATGGTACTCCCGGTCAAGGCCAGTTGTGACACAGCCTGGGATCAAAACTCGGGCCTGTATTGATGCAGTGCTTTAGACTGCTGCCCCACTTGGGGGGCCTTCAAAGTCATTTTCATCCAGGAAGTAGCCTAAGCTTTGTGTCATGAAAAATGTCCTCCTTGGAAATAGACCGATAAGCTGTTTGGCTGATGGTGATGAGTTCAGCGAACCGGTAATTTTTGTACGATTTGTATTGCATGTTCCCTTCCCCTACCCATCAGTAGCCATCTCCTGTCCAGTGAACCTAGTATATGTAATAGTAGAGGATTCAGAGCTGTGATAATAGGACTGATGGCTCGTTCAGGTCAATAAGTACATTAAGTCTCTTCAACTGCTCCATGTAATGCAGACTGGTGGAGGTCACATTTGAGCAGCGCACCACCCTGAATTCCAACGAATTGCCTCCTATTCAACAGCCCTCTCTCTCTCTTTTTTCCCTCTCTCTCGTTCTATGTTGTGCTCTGGGTCTGAGCCTATTAGGAGATGGTACTGATGGACTGGGTGCTATGCAGAGTACAGAGAGAGCACTTAGTGATCCCAGCACCTCTCTCTGTGTCATTAAGCTAAGCTATTAGGAACGCCAAAAAGATGGGCCAGTGCCTAATCAAGACCATAAGGAGAACCAAGGGACTGCAGCGGACCTTACTGGTAGGTAGGGAGGATGTATCTACTGTTTTATTGGTAGGTAAGGAGTGTGTTTGTGTCGTAGTGAGACTAACAGCTTGTCATTGACTGACACTCTTAGCTGATGAACTGTCCAGTGTTCACTGCCCACTTACTCTATATGCATGCAGTGAACACGTGGTTTCCAGGCCAGACCTCTTTGGGTTTTTTTTAACCACTGTGAATGAGCAAACCACAGTGGTGTTTGTAGCTGGGTTTGTTGACCGCTGTATGGAGGTCTGTTGAGTGTTTATCTGCTAGAACTGCTTTTAATAGTCTGTTTTCTGCTCTAAAAGACTACTTCTATGAAGCAGGCATGTTTGGTTTTGGAAACCACATTGTTACATTCTTATAGGAATGGTCATGCTTTTGCTAAATGTACAGCAGATTTGTTTTAGCGTCATGACGATCCATTGGTTTAGCTCCCTGTCCTGCTCTCACAACATGAGAACGCTCTCTCTGCTTTTCTAACAACACACACCCACACTATACGCCAGGAGTACCACACACACACACACACACACACACCATCCCAATCCTTCCACAGTAACACAATGCTCCCATAGCACACAGACCTCAGCCCACTAGCGTGGGTGTGATGCTGCTGCTGGACAGACAGACCGAGACAGACAGACATAGCTGTGCTGCAATGCTACGTGAGCTGAGCTGCAGTAAGTAAGTAGCCCTCTGAATGAATTCTAGAGAGCTAAATAAACCCAGTTCAGTGTGCCTATCTGTCTCTGACGTATGCATGTTGATGGTGACGAACCAGTAATAGCAGCAGGAAGTGAGGCTTGACTGGGTGATGGATACTGTTCCCGTGCTTCAGTGGCGATGACGTGATGCTTCAGCTAGTGATTGATTAGAAGCGCGAGAGAGAGAGAGAGATGTAAAAGAGCCACTATTTTTTTACATGCTCAATTTACACTGAGTGTACAAAACTTTAGGAATACCTGCTCTTTCCATGACGTAGCGCAGGGGAATCCAGGTCAAAGCTATGTTCCCTTATTAATGTCACTTGTTAAATCCACTTCAATCTGTTTAGATGAAAGGGAGGAGACAGGTTAAAGAAGGATTTTTTTTAGAAGGATCTTGAGACATGGAATGTGTGTGTGTGCCATTCAGACGGTGAATGGGCAGACAAAAGATGTGTGCTTTTGAACGGGGTATGGTAGTAGGTGCCATGTGCACAGGTTTGTGTGTTAAGAGATGCAACGCTGCAGGGTTTTTCGCGCTCAATAGTTGTTTCCCGTGTGCATAAACATTTAACATTTACATTTAAGTCATTTAGCAGACGCTCTTATCCAGAGCGACTTACAAATTGGTGCATTCACCTTATGACATCCAGTGGAACAGTCACTTTACAATAGTGCATCTAAATCTTAAAAGGGGGGTGAGAAGGATTACTTATCCTATCCTAGGTATTCCTTAAAGAGGTGGGGTTTCAGGTGTCTCCGGAAGGTGGTGATTGACTCCGATGTCCTGGCGTCGTGAGGGAGTTTGTTCCACCATTGGGGGGCCAGAGCAGCGAACAGTTTTGACTGGGCTGAGCGGGAACTGTACTTCCTCAATGGTCCACCACACAGGTTATATTTACGGTACTATTGTTTTTACTCATAGAATTCCAACATTTTATTCACACTCCAAGTATTTGTATTCATTAAAGTGTACTTGCTTCATTAAAATGAGAGCTTCGTCTTGAAGCGAAACCATTTCAGCACCCTGCAATATTATCAGTGAATAAGTGCATGGTATTTCCATGAACCCATAAATCCCTCCATGAACCCATAAATCATTATTAATACGGTAATCCCACCACCATAGCTTGGACCCAAGGCTTTTCCCAAGTCATCTAACTGAGCATCCACCTTTGATTTATATTCATGTTTGTGAGGTGAGAGACAAATGATTGGTGTGAACAAGAGCTCTGATGTTGACTGACATTAGCTAATAAGGTGACAACGATGTACGCTTGGTGTAGCGGAGTAGCAGTTATGATAAGGTTAGGCTTGGAAATGTTTTTTTTTCACCTGGTCAGACAGCTGTCGTGTACTGAAGTCCACAAGCGGAGGGAAAAGATGACGGGCGTAGATGCGAGAAGGAATTATTACAACTAACAAAGTGATGATGCTGTTTTTATGTGGCTGCTATGAAAGTGAACTGTGTGTGCGTGTGATCAGAGGTGTATTTATTCCGCTGATTCTGTTTCTTAAACGTTTCTTAAATGAAAGCAAACAGGGCTAAACCTACCTGAATCTGTTGAATAGAAATTCTTGTTTGCAAATCTTTGGACTAATAATTACACGCTAGATGAGCTAGATGTAAGTAAGAGTGTTCAAGGCAGTGTTGAATGTGTCACTGTGTGTCAATTTGTCTCTCGACCTGAGCACCTACTTCATAAACTAGAATTCATAGGCTAGGTTGTAGCAACCTGATGATGACTAAAGGGAAAATGTTAGTATCATGTAGTATCCTAAACCTATCAATGTTACATTGAGCTGGGCGAATGGAATATAACAGACGGTCACCCAATATGCTGTAATTGAAACGAGGCCATGCTCATAAAAAAATAATTGTCCTCCCTAATCTTAAACAACCCCGACCTGCCACTGCTCTCGAGGAAGGCTCCCCTCCGGAGGTCGCGCTCCAGACGTAAGCAGTGTGGACGTTTACATTACAGTGATGTCACTCGTGAATATCTTGTGAATCTCGTGCAAAATTATTCAGCCCCCTTAAGTTAATACTTTGTAGCGCCACCTTTTGCTGCAATTACAGCTGTAAGTCGCTTGGGGTATGTCTCTATCAGTTTTGCACATCGAGAGACTGAAATGTTTTCCCATTCCTCCTTGCAAAACAGCTCGAGCTCAGTGAGGTTGGATGGAGAGCATTTGTGAACAGCAGTTTTCAGTTCTTTCCACAGATTCTCGATTGGATTCAGGTCTGGACTTTGACTTGGCCATTCTAACACCTGGATATGTTTATTTTTGAACCAGGCCTTGGTAGATTTGCAGTGGTCTGATACTCCTTCCATTTCAATATTATCGCTTGCACAGTGCTCCTTGGGATGTTTAAAGCTTGGGAAATCTTTTTGTATCCAAATCCGGCTTTAAACTTCTTCACAACAGTATCTCGGACCTGCCTGGTGTGTTCCTTGTTCTTCATGATGCTCTCTGTGCTTTTAACGGACCTCTGAGACTATCACAGTGCAGGTGCATTTATACGGAGACTTGATTACACACAGGTGGATTGTATTTATCATCATTAGTCATTTGGGTCAACATTGGATCATTCAGAGATCCTCACTGAACTTCTGGAGAGAGTTTGCTGCACTGAAAGTAAAGGGGCTGAATAATTTTGCACGCCCAATTTTTCAGTTTTTGATTTGTTAAAAAAGTTTGAAATTTCCAATAAATGTCGTTCCACTTCATGATTGTGTCCCACTTGTTGTTGATTCTTCACAAAAAAATACAGTTTTATATCTTTATGTTTGAAGCCTGAAATGTGGCAAAAGGTCGCAAAGTTCAAGGGGGCCGAATACTTTCGCAAGGCACTTTATGAGATAAGAAAATGTAAGAGATGTTAACATTATTAAATCCATTTATTAAAAAGTGGCCAGTAATTTGAGTTTCTGTAGACAGAAGCTTCTCTGAGTTAGTGATTTGTGTTTAGCAGTCTGATGGCCTTGAGATAGTGTTTTTCAGTCTCTCTGTCCCAGCTTTGATGCACCTCGCCTTCTGGATGGTGGAGGGGTGAAAAGGAAGTGGCTCGGGGGGTTGTTGTCCTTGATGATCTTACTCAAAAGATGAGTGTATCATCCCTCACCTCATTTTGTTATAACATATTTGGTCTGACAGACGTTTTCACTCAGAATGCATTGTATAATGTCAACAAACATGGCGCCACACAAGGCTGGCAAATAGTTTAGCATTAGCTCATCATAATCACTACATACAACCTTCAAAAAAGTATTTTACACAGATAATGTGTGTCCATTCCAATCAATGCAAGAATCAGAATGCATAATTTGTCACAAGCACTTGAAAACGTGAATAAAACAATAAAAAATATATGCTGCATACATACGGTATGCTACAGGAGAAATGACCACAGGATATACAGAAATAAAGTCACTTACTTTTGATTGGAACACACACACATGTCCAAAGTTGCCAGGGGGAAAATGTTTGTGCTAGACTGCGCAAATATCTGCATACTTGACCTGGGAAAACACTGGGGAGGTGCTTAGGCTCTCATCGAAGAGAGAAGTTTGTATGGTTTAGTAAAGCCTCTAACATAAATTGTTTGCAACAATGAAATGGGCTACTTCTATGTGAATTAATGATTTTGGAACAATCCCATTCTGCAACAGGGAGATACAATTTTACTTTGCATAGACACTGAGTATACCAAACAATAGGAACACCTTCCTAATATTGAGTTGTAAATACCCGCATTTTGCCACAAGAACAACCTCAATTTGTCGTGGCATGGAATCTACAAGGTGCCGAAAGCATTCGTCAGGGATGCTGGCCCATGTTGACCCCAATGCTTCCCACAGTTGTCAAGTTGGCTGGATGTCCTTTGGGTGATGGACCATTCTTGATACACACGGGAAACTGCTGAGCTTGAAAAACCCAGCAG
The DNA here is from genome assembly GCF_023373465.1 of Oncorhynchus keta. Classification (NCBI taxonomy): domain Eukaryota; kingdom Metazoa; phylum Chordata; class Actinopteri; order Salmoniformes; family Salmonidae; genus Oncorhynchus; species Oncorhynchus keta. The sequence goes on from NC_068446.1 coordinate 9,767,978, forward strand.
CGTTGCAGTTCTTGACAGAAACCGGTGCGCCTGGCACCTACTACCATACCCCGTTCAAAGGCACTTACATTTTTTTTGTCTTGCCCATTCACACTTTGAATGGCACACATACACAATCCATGTCTCAAGGCTTAACAATCATTCTTTAACCCGTCTCCTCTCCTTCATCTACACCTGATTGAAGTGGATTTAACAAGTGACATCAATAAGGGATCATAGCTTTCACCTGGTCAGTCGACGTCTTCATGTTTTGCATACTCAGTGTATATCTCTGTCAGTGCTTACAGTGGAGAGCTGACCTGTGATAAATACTTTTTACTCAGTCGGAAACACTCAGCGGTCTACAGCATCACTCTCATCAAATAAACATGCCCCGTGTACTTATTTAATTGGCAACGCATTATTTAACGGCTCCAACGTTTACAAGGTCAAGTAAGGAGGATGCAGAGATAGACTGTGTGTCAGAGTTTTGACAGCTGCGCTGTCTGCCTGAGTACAGTATGTAACTGATCATTTAGGTACAGGAAAGTGTAACGGCTTGTGTGTCATTCAAGTGTATTGTGTACTGGGCACGGATGGTCATGCATACTGTGTGTAAAAGGTCTCAAGAAAAGCCTCCTGTATCATAGCGGGAAGGACTGGGAGGTAGACTCCAATGACACCACCTGTAGCTGTGGTTATCAATGTGCTAGTAACATTCTTCGAGAACACATTAATCTAGCAACATTTTACCTCATATCCATGTACTGTAGCAGTGTATGGACCCAATCAGTGGCGATTTTAGCATGTCAATATAGATGGGGCAAACCCCCCCCCCCCAAAAAAAGATGTGAAGTACTAAACAATGCTTTGGTAAAAAGTGTTTGTACTTCCGGGTTGGAGCGAGCGGTCGCATCGCACTTCGCTCCGCAGGTAGAATAACTTTTTCATTACATTTCATTATAGTACAACGGTTGATTTGTCTAATCTTAGCAATCTCTTCTTAGCTAGCTACATAGCCGTCCTTGTATCAGAGATAATTGCATAATTATCGTATTTCGTCGCCCCTAACGTAGCCTTCACTGCTATTCGCCCAGCAGCTAGCAAACGCTAGCATAAGCCCACAGATTAGCATCACTGTAGTGCTATTCACTCAACTGAACGACTTGATTAGTTTAGTGTTAGCTAGCTACATAGCTGTCTTTGTTTCCAAGATAATTGTGTAGTTTAGAGTGTGTAGTCTTGGAGTGATTATCTTAATTTACCGAGGTTCGCTAGCCAGCTATTTGTCGTCCTTAACGTAGGAGACTATGCTAGCTAGCCAACAGCTAACAGCTAACAGCTAGCCAACGTCTACTGAATCGAATTCAACAACCCGGTCGCAGTCACAGGTAGTATCACATTTTAATTTCATTTCATTACAGTACAACGGTTTGATTTGTTTGATCGTAGCTAGCTACATAGCTAGCTACATAGCCGTCTTTGTTTCAAAGATAATTGTGTAGTCTAGAGCGATTTTCTAGGTTAGCTAGCCAGCTATTGTCGTTCTTTTAACGCAACGTAACGTAAACAACACTGCTAGCTAGCCAGCTAGCCCCGAATAGTAGCACTGTAGAAACTATTACACTCAACGGAACGACTTGATTAGTGTAGTGTCAACAACGCAGCTACTGCCAGCTAGCCTACTTCAGCAGTACTGTATCATTTTAATCATTTTAGTCAATAAGATTCTTGCTACGTAAGCTTAACTTTCTGAACATTCGAGACGTATAGTCCACTTGTCATTCCAATCTCCTTGCATTAGCGTAGCCTCTTCTGTAGCCTGTCAACTATGTGTCTGTCTATCCCTGTTCTCTCCTCTCTGCACAGACCATACAAACGCTCCACACCGCGTGGCCAGCGGCCACCCTAATCTGGTGGTCCCAGCGCGTACGACCCACGTGGAGTTCCAGGTCTCCGGTAACCTCTGGAACTGCCGATCTGCGGCCAACAAGGCAGAGTTCATCTCAGCCTATGCCTCCCTCCAGTCCTCGACTTCTTGGCACTGACGGAAACATGGATCACCACAGATAACACTGCTACTCCTACTGCTCTCTCCTCGTCCGCCCACGTGTTCTCGCACACCCGAGAGCTTCTGGTCAGCGGGGTGGTGGCACCGGGATCCTCATCTCTCCCAAGTGGTCTTTCTCTCTTTCTCCCCTTACCCATCTGTCTATCGCCTCCTTTGAATTCCATGCTGTCACAGTTACCAGCCCTTTCAAGCTTAACATCCTTATCATTTATCGCCCTCCAGGTTCCCTTGGAGAGTTCATCAATGAGCTTGATGCCTTGATAAGCTCCTTTCCTGAGGACGGCTCACCTCTCACAGTTCTGGGCGACTTTAACCTCCCCACGTCTACCTTTGACTCATTCCTCTCTGCCTCCTTCTTTCCACTCCTCTCCTCTTTTGACCTCACCCTCTCACCTTCCCCCCCTACTCACAAGGCAGGCAATACGCATGACCTCATCTTTACTAGATGCTGTTCTTCCACTAACCTCATTGCAACTCCCCTCCAAGTCTCCGACCACTACCTTGTATCCTTTTCCCTCTCGCTCTCATCCAACACTTCCCACACTGCCCCTACTCAGATGGTATCGCGCCGTCCCAACCTCCGCTCTCTCTCCCCCGCTACTCTCTCCTCTTCCATCCTATCATCTCTTCCCTCTGCTCAAACCTTCTCCAACCTATCTCCTGATTCTGCCTCCTCAACCCTCCTCTCCTCCCTTTCTGCATCCTTTGACTCTCTATGTCCCCTATCCTCCAGGCCGGCTCAGTCCTCCCCTCCCGCTCCGTGGCTCGATGACTCATTGCGAGCTCACAGAACAGGGCTCCGGGCAGCCGAGCGGAAATGGAGGAAAACTCGCCTCCCTGCGGACCTGGCATCCTTTCACTCCCTCCTCTCTACATTTTCCTCCTCTGTCTCTGCTGCTAAAGCCACTTTCTATCATTCTAAATTCCAAGCATCTGCCTCTAACCCTAGGAAGCTCTTTGCCACCTTCTCCTCCCTCCTGAATCCCCCCTCCTCCCTCTCTGCAGATGACTTCGTCAACCATTTTGAAAAAGAAGGTCGACGACATCCGATCCTCGTTTGCTAAGTCAAACGACACCGCTGGTTCTGCTCACACTGCCCTACCCTGTGCTCTGACCTCTTTCTCCCCTCTCTCTCCAGATGAAATCTCGCGTCTTGTGACAGCCGGCCGCCCAACAACCTGCCCGCTTGACCCTATCCCCTCCTCTCTTCTCCAGACCATTTCCGGAGACCTTCTCCCTTACCTCACCTCGCTCATCAACTCATCCCTGACCGCTGGCTACGTCCCTTCCGTCTTCAAGAGAGCGAGAGTTGCACCCCTTCTGAAAAAACCTACACTCGATCCCTCCGATGTCAACAACTACAGACCAGTATCCCTTCTCTCTTTTCTCTCCAAAACTCTTGAGCGTGCCGTCCTTGGCCAGCTCTACCGCTATCTCTCTCAGAATGACCTTCTTGATCCTAATCAGTCAGGTTTCAAGACTAGTCATTCAACTGAGACTGCTCTTCTCTGTATCACGGAGGCGCTCCGCACTGCTAAAGCTAACTCTCTCTCCTCTGCTCTCATCCTTCTAGACCTATCGGCTGCCTTCGATACTGTGAACCATCAGATCCTCCTCTCCACCCTCTCCGAGTTGGGCATCTCCGGCGCGGCCCACGCTTGGATTGCGTCCTACCTGACAGGTCGCTCCTACCAGGTGGCGTGGCGAGAATCTGTCTCCTCACCACGCGCTCTCACCACTGGTGTCCCCCAGGGCTCTGTTCTAGGCCCTCTCTTATTCTCGCTATACACCAAGTCACTTGGCTCTGTCATAACCTCACATGGTCTCTCCTTTCATTGCTATGCAGACGACACACAATTAATCTTCTCCTTTCCCCCTTCTGATGACCAGGTGGCGAATCGCATCTCTGCATGTCTGGCAGACATATCAGTGTGGATGACGGATCACCACCTCAAGCTGAACCTCAGCAAGACGGAGCTCCTCTTCCTCCCGGGGAAGGACTGCCCGTTCCATGATCTCGCCATCACGGTTGACAACTCCATTGTGTCCTCCTCCCAGAGCGCTAAGAACCTTGGCGTGATCCTGGACAACACTCTGTCGTTCTCAACTAACATCAAGGCGGTGTCCCGTTCCTGTAGGTTCATGCTCTACAACATCCGCAGAGTACGACCCTGCCTCACACAGGAAGCGGCGCAGGTCCTAATCCAGGCACTTGTCATCTCCCGTCTTGATTACTGCAACTCGCTGTTGGCTGGGCTCCCTGCCTGTGCCATTAAACCCCTACAACTCATCCAGAACGCTGCAGCCCGTCTGGTGTTCAACCTTCCCAAGTTCTCTCACGTCACCCCGCTCCTCCGCTCTCTCCACTGGCTTCCAGTTGAAGCTCGCATCCGCTACAAGACCATGGTGCTTGCCTACGGAGCTGTGAGGGGAACGGCACCTCAGTACCTCCAGGCTCTGATCAGGCCCTACACCCAAACAAGGGCACTGCGTTCATCCACCTCTGGCCTGCTCGCCTCCTACCACTGAGGAAGTACAGTTCCCGCTCAGCCCAGTCAAAACTGTTTGCTGCTCTGGCCCCCAATGGTGGAACAAACTCCCTCACGACGCCAGGACAGCGGAGTCAATCACCACCTTACGGAGACACCTGAAACCCCACCTCTTCAAGGAATACCTAGGATAGGGTAAGTAATCCTTCTCACCCCCCCCCAAAAGATTTAGATGCACTATTGTAAAGTGGCTGTTCCACTGGATGTCATAAGGTGTATGCACCAATTTGTAAGTCGCTCTGGATAAGAGCGTCTGCTAAATGACTTAAATGTAAATGTAAATGTAAAAAAATAAAAAATAATAATAATTATGGTACCCACAAACTGTTAGGGCCTACATAAACCTGTCCCAACACCTTACTGCTACACCTGGCCATCAGCTGAGCCTTGTCTGACAGCGAAACAGTTAATTCAGCCTCATTTGCTGCCTTTGAACAAATCATAGCTGATATGGCTGACTTGCTTAAACAAATGTGGTTTCTACTGACAATTGAGACGTACAAACTATGGCATAAGGGGAAGACGAGCGGATAAGAGGCCATCCTAAATTTGGATTAAGACATTAATGAGCGAATTAGGACCGACGTCGTCAATATATCTATTTGATCAGCACATTTGAAATGTACAGCGACAGGATTAAGAACATGGGTCATTCTTATGGTATTCTCCCTGTACACCCAAGTCAGAACCACAGTATAAATAAAGCGGACATATACAGTGCATTCGGAAAGTATTCAAACCCCTGGATTTTTCCACATTTTGTTACGTTATAGTCTTATTCTATAATGGATTAAATTATTATTTTTCCTCATAATGACAAAGTTAAAAAATCATTTTTGCAAATGTAAAAAAAATAAAAAATGTAATGGATATATTGGAATTAGTGGAACACATGGTGTAGGGCTCAATCAAGCTAGTCGTCTTGACTACTTTCTTATGTCATTCTTGTTGGCACCAAAAGATTTTGATAGGGGATAGAATGCAGTCGTACCATCAGATTAACTGTCCATAAAAGCCCAGAGATCATCTTCAAATGTATGTGTGTGGCAAGGTTATTATAGTAAACGAAAACTGAAAGTAAGTTAAAAACAAAAGTTAAACAACTATTTAGTCAATTGAAATAAAAAAATATTGGTAGTTTTAGTTTTTTTCTTCTAATCTCTTTTCAAAAAATCTAATGGGGTTTTCAAGTAAAACATTTTCTAATGGGTTTTTCGAACTTCTGAATCTGGTGGGTAAATGCTGCCAGTAGATGCCGATGTTTCAAATAGGCCTAGCTTGTGCATCACTATCACTAGCTAACAGGGAAGAAATCTGAGGGCGAGCACAGAGCGGGACTGGGCCAAGCTAGAACAGCTTGTGAAGTTCCTAGTGCCATTCGCAGTCCATACCGACCAACTTGCTGACCAGTGACTGGACTAAGCTAGAGCAGCTTGTGAAGTTTCTGGAGCCATTCGCAACCCACACCGGACTTCAAACTGACAGCCAGTCGCTGTCTGACGTCGCTGTCTGCTGTCTCAACTTTGAGGCACACTTACAGTCAACTACTGTTGCAAAACAGTTGGCACAGGTCCTCTTGAAGACACTGCGTGAGCACTTTGCATGTATATTGAATCCTCTGGCAGCCACCTTCAATCCAACCCCTGCATCAGCTTGCCTGATGGATCCACGTGTGTCTCTGGCACTTCGCTGAACAGACATGGAGCCACTGATGAGGGAAGCAAATCAGAGAGTACATAGGTGAAACAGCAGGACCAGAAATTCCTGTAAATTCCATCATGCTTGAGAAACCGAATGACCACCCCTCTGGAACGCAGAGTTTTCTTGAAGATCAAACAAGATTTTCTGGTTTGGTTATTAAACAGATTTCTTGTGTTTTTATTAAACTGATTTGAAGGGGTTCGTCAGTGATACAAAATATTACATAACATGTCAAATGTTCCATGACTTAATCTGTTGTTTCCTATTTTTCTGTGAGATAAAAGTGAAGGTACTTGATTCTTCCTCCATCTACTACTAAAGTTAAAAAGCATTGGATTGGTGTAAACATGGGCAAGAGAGTTTCCTTCCACCATATGTAATTACTGGCCCCCAGTGGCAAGAAGTGACATCAACCAAAAAAGAACTATAGGCCTACAACCCAGGCTACTTTCTGTCCCTAACACTAAAACTAAAACAAAATAATATAAAAACAAAATATACATGTTTTTATCAAACTGAAACTAAATAAAAACGAGTAAATCTAGTCTGAAAACAAACTTAAACTAAACTGATTTTCAAATAAAAATCTAAAAACTAATAGAAATAAAAACACACACAGGCCAATTATGTGTCTAAAGGCAAGTCTGTTTGTGACACCCCTTTCACAGACTTTCTTTTACAACCAGACAACCTACACAGAACTGTATAAATGGAAATTGATCACCCCACAACCCCAATTCCCCACCAGTCATACAGGAAGGATACTGACATTATCACTGCAACTTGCCCAGAATGACCAGTTAGCTGTGCAAACTGGTCAGGCCCCAGAACTACAACCACCAGTCTCCTCACCCTGTTAAGATACACTAATTTCCCGGTCACCTCAAATAATTATAATCAACATTGCACACTTAGTTTTAGTGTGGAGAAGAGGGCTGTACATACAGTATACACTCCTAGAGAAGCAGTCTGTTGTATTACGGTTGCTTTCCTATAACTTGGTTACGCTACTGTGTGATTGTGCTGTAAGAGGCCTGTTATTATATTTTGTGGAATTGCCCGTTGTTGATAAGTGTGTGAATGAGATTAAAACATGAACACACATTGAAAAGCTAGTTGGCTTAGGCAATTCAAACACAACAGAGGCATGGCAGCGCAACTTCCTAGATATACCAAGAACCTTATGAAACCCTTTTAAAGACAGAATAACACAATACAAAATGAACATGGGCTACTTATATGCAGGCAAAGGTGTTTGAGTGTAATCATGTTGGCCATATTGGATTCAGAATACAATTGATTTACGCTAAAAGTCTTTATAGGCATGAGTGTTTTACACAATTCATTTTTACAAGTGATTTAACCTCCATCAAATGTTATTATGGTAGCCGTATTGGATTTGAGACCGTATTGGATTTTAGGCTAAATATAAAGATAATTGGCCAAAATCATTTAAAGAACCTTGGACCACTAACATTTGTATTTCGATGCTGGAGCCCACTTGTTTTTCTTAGAGTGTATTACAATAGCCACAACATTTAAAAAATGTGTAACTGTATGCATTTTTGTCAGGCAAAATGCATCAACAGCACTGAATGAGAGTTGTCTATTGAACAGTAACCAAAAACAAAAGTTAACATTCATCATAGATACTCATATTATATTCATATTCATATTCATATTTCAGTCAATTGTATGTGTTTACAAAAAATGCAATATTAGATTTTAGCAATACCAGAGCTTGCAATATTGGCTTATATGAGTTTATGAAGGCTCTTACAATATTCAATGATTACATTTCTCTAACACAGGTTACAGGCTACAGTACATGCCTGCATCACCAAGCTAGAACATGAGGCAAAATTAAGAGGTGAAAATAGACCAAATTATTGAACACCGTTTGGGTCTTTGCATGTCAAAAAAGATGCACGTCAATATAACACTATTTGACGCGTTAAATAAGCTTTTAATTTGACACGTAAAATAACACAATTCTATTCTAGAATATTGTGTGCTGAATTTGCACGTGCAAGCCAAGCGCCAACGCTACTATCAGTAGCACTGTCTTGTGAAGGTGGCGTGGTGGTCCTTTGTGGGAAAATTTCGTCATCAAAGTCTGGCATTCTCTGGATTTATGGTGGGGACAAAAAAACACACAGCCACTCCATTGAATTAGCAGACTAACGTTAGTGGTTGCTTTGCAATGATTTCAGTTAGCCACTGATTCCTTCCAAACGACTCATTTTTGAATTTGTTGTGTAATATTTATGTCCAATGGCCGATGAGCACCGATAAGTTTTATCTATAATTGTTCTTAATTATTTATCTTCATATGGAAAGGATTAAAAAGGATTTACCAGTAGATTGTCGACTTGATTCATGATGACAGCTAGCTAGGACTTTGAAGTAAAATGTTGACATGATCAGTCCAATCAAAGCTACTGTACATATAACGTGATTTGACATATTTTTATCTGTGGCCAATGACCTTGAGTCTTCTTGGAAGGGCTCTTGTAATATAACTCTATGGCATGACCCAAAGGGCTGACATTTTTTATGTCTACCCTTACTAAGGACTTAAACTTGGCGATGATGTACTGTCCCCACGAGTGACAAAACACTGTGTTGTTCACGGCTCAATGCTCCTATTTTCTACTGACTCGTCCCACCACCACAGAAAGCACTGAGCTAGGCATAAACACCTGCATTTTGGAGCTGCCTTACTCAAGAAAACAAAAAAGAGACCATGCAGCTTTATTAGCTTAATGATATATATATATATATATATATATATATACATATATATATATATATATTTTTTTTTTTTACATTGTTTGCAAACTGATATGTGAAACATATTAATGCCAAAATAACATGCAAATGTAATCAGGTAGTAACCAAAAAACTGTTAAACAAATCTAAATACAGTATATTTTATATTTGAGATTCTTCAAATAGCCACCATTTGCCTTGATGACAGCTTTGCACACTTTAGGCATTCTCTTAACTAGCTTCACCTGGAATGCTCTTCCAGCAGTCTTGAAAGAGTTCCTACACATGCTGAGCACTTGTTGGCTGCTTTTCCATCCAAAACATCTAAATTTGTTTGAACTCGGAGGATTGTGGTGGCCAGGTCATCTGATACAACATTCAATCACTTCCCTTCTAGGTAAAATAGCCCTTACACAGCCTGGAGGTGTGTTGGGTCATTGTCCTGTTGAAAAAGAAATGATAGTCCCACTAAGCCCAAACCAGATGGGATGGCGTATCGCTGCAGAATGCTGTGGTTAAGTGTGACTTAATGTAAATAAATCACAGATAGTGTCACCAGCAAAGCACCCCTACACCATGCTTAAGGTGGGAAATACACATGCAGAGATCATCTGTTCACCCACACCATGTCTCACAAAGACACGGAGGTTGGAACCAAAAATCTCAGATTTAGACTCCTGACCAAAGAAAAAAATTCCACAGTTCTAATGTCCATTGCTCGTGTTTCTTGGTCCAAGCAAGTCTCTTCTTCTTATTGGTCTCATTTAGTAGTAATTTCTTTGCAGCAATTTGACCATGAAGGCCTGATTCACACAGTCTCCTCTGAACAGTTGATGTTGAGATGTGTCTGTTACTTGAACTCTGTGAAGCATTTATTTGGGCTGCAATTTCTGAGGCTTGTAACTCTAATGAACTTGTCCTCTGCAGCAGAGGTAACTCTGGGTCTACCATTCCTGTGGCAGTCCTCATGAGAGCCAGTTTCATTATAGCGCTTGATGGTTTTTGTGACTGCACTTGAATAAACTTTCAAAGTTCTTGAAATGTTCCATATTGACTGACCTTCATGTCTTAAACTAGTGATGGACTGTCGTTTCTCTTTTCTTATTTAAGCTGTTCTTGCCATAAAATGGACTTGGCCTTTTACCAAATTAGGGCTATCTTCTGTTTACCCACCTACCTTTTCACAACACAACTGATTGGCTCAAACGCATTAAGAAGGAAAAAAGTTCCACAAATGAACTTTTAAGATGGCACACCTGTTAATTTAAATGCATTCCGGATGACTACCTCATGAAACTGGTTGGAAAATGCCAAGTGTGTGCAAAGCTGTTATCAAGGCAAAGGGTGGCTATTTGAAGAATCTCAAATATAAAACATATTTTGATTTGTTTAACACTTTTTTGGTTACTACCTGATTCCACATGTTATTTCACTACTCCATATGTGTTATGTCTTCACTATTATTCTACAATGTAGAAAATCGTAAAAATAAACATAAACCCTTGAATGAGTAGGTGTTCTAAAACTTTTGACCGGTTGTGTATATATTTCAGTGTTCTGTAACTCATGGGGACAGTACGTCCACGCCAAGTTGAAGTCCTCAGTAAGGGTAGAAATTCAAAATGTCAGCCCTTTGGCTTATGCCATAGAGTTATATTATAAGTGCCCTTCCAAGAAGGCTCAATGTCATTGGCCACAGATAAAATGATGTCAAATCACATTATACTGTAGCTTTGATTGGACTGATCATTATCCTTTTTGGGGGGGGGGCTAAAACTGTGGGGCTCAAAACAGGTGGGTCTCTGCCCCACCTGCCCTGAATGACGGGTCGCCACTGTGCTTTCTTCTACCTCGGGTAGGGGTATCTCAAAAGTTTGGGAGACTTGCCACTATCATAAAGTAACTCCCATGCTGTCAAGATCTCCCCTGGAAACGTGATATTTTAGCCTTACAAATAGATAAACATGTCTGAGTTAGCGAGCTACATTGATATGAAATTGCCCATCTTAGCCATTTGATCCCTGGTTAATCGAATGAGGGAATTATTTTAGAGAGACATAAGTATTTGGTTATTATTGTAATATTGCAGGGTGCCAACCTTCCTCTAGCAGAGCTACTTGGTGTACAGGCTTTTGCTCCATAGTATTTTACTTTGTGGGGGGTTAAGTGCCTTGCTCAATGCCACAATGGCAGGAGATATAATACATGGGATCAGCAGCAGCTTTCCATTGTCAATACCAGTGATAATAATGCATTTTATTTTGAAGTGTTTCCTTGCATCATACAACACCATTTTCAGTAACTTTTTTGACTTATGGTGTTACAGACCATTGTTAATTTTTGGACAAGTGACTTGAGCTATGTCCTAAGTACAAGTGGCTAAAAAAAAGTTAATGTCAAGCCCTGAGATGCATTTATTTACAGTACAGCTACAGCGAGGCTGATCTGATAATCCAGACCTGACTGTAGGTGTCTGTACATGTGAATACAGACAGCACAGTGATATGTGGAAGAGGAGTCCTATTTATACTCTCTCCCCCTCTTTGCTGTGCTCTGGATAATATATTTAGAGCAGGAGGAGCAGGAAAGGAGGCAGGGAGGAGGCAGGAGCTTTGTTGGTGAGGTTGGGGCTCTATTTGATGTGAAAGCTGATTTGCCATGGAGCTGGTCCCCAGGGAGTAGGAGCACAAGCGGCTGACAATAGCTCTTACCACATTTGACACCTGTGGCGCAGGCTCCGGCTCTGAATGGAGAAGCAGAAGGATGCTTCTACTAATTCAGTGTGAGAAGAGTAAGGAGGAGAAGAAGATGGGGAATCAACAGGCTTTCGCACAGACGTGGATCGTGAGTGTGTCTCTCCTTTTTCTATCTCATATTGGCACAGCCTGTTGTTTTTCCATTCTGGATCGATGGCAGCAGTGTGTGTGTGTGGGAGACCAGGGAGGCGCAGTGTCTGAAAACACCTAGACTCACCATCACGCAGGACCAAAAGTCAACGTTTACCACACTGGACTGGCTAACGGCTTATACTTCCTTCCTGAATGAAACACACTCACCTGGAAAGTGTCCGCGGCATCTCACTGACTCTCTTCTTCTTATCTTCTCCATCTGTCTCCCCCTTCTGGACCTGCTAGCATGTTTAGAAAGAGGTGTTGGGTTTCAGCGCTATGCAATTGGTCTGCTGGCAGGGGCGTCAACAGCTTCCGTAATCATGTCTGGTGAAGCGAGGCTTGGGTTCTACGCCTGGACAATGGACCTGGAGTGGGCCCAATCAATGACTGCTCTCTGTGAAAGCTTTCCTGTGGCCACAAAGGTTTCCGATGAGTTGCAATAGAGTTAAACTCTTCTGGGACTAAGTTAGGGGAAGGAGGGTGGTGAGTAGAGGAGGAAGAGGAGAGGAGTAGAAAACCCAGCCTTCAGATCAGAGCTCGGGATGGATCTCTCTGTCTCTCTCTCTTCCCTCCCTCTATCTATATTTAATGTAAGTGTGTAGGTTTAGAGGGGGGAGTTTCAGAGATGTTATTCTGCTCCTAAGGAGGTGCTGTGATTGCGTCCTGGTCATTTGATTGCACTTTACTGGAGGTCCACTTACAACCAGGAAGCAATGGAGAGGGAAGGAAAGAGAGCGAGAGGAAGAAATACAGAGAGAGCTCCCTACTCTGTCTCCAAGACTTGTGAGGTAATCAAGTCTATTTCCTGACTTTTCGACCGGCCCACTCTCCTGTGCTGTCATTCTTGAAAGGGAAGAAGACTCTATTTCTGGGGAGTTTTTGGTGGGTGCGATCTGTCTTTTTCGGTCCAAACTGCCTTCCCAGCTATTGACAATGTGGCGTCTGGTGTGTCCCCCTGTTTAGGGAAAGAAAGATGCCAATGGGGATGTTTGTCTGTCTGTAGGTTGCAAACTAATGGATTACCCTTTGGACTTTTACTCTCTCTTATTGCTCAATAGGATGCAGTGAGTAATCTTATCCTTGCCCTCACAGCCCCCCACCTCCTCCTCCTCTTGTTCTTTCTCTCCTCCCCTCTGTGGCTGCCGGTTCAATCGCTCCATAGGCCAGCTGTTCTCTTGTTCCTGGCCCTGAGGGAAGAGAAGAAAAGAGGGGATTGTTATTCCTCTTCTTAATTCCTTCCTCTGCTCGCTCACTCCAAAGATGAATTTCATCTTCGGTAACAACACTCAGTTCCCACGGGGTGGGCGAAGCAGTGGGGGCGGGGGCCAGGGAGGGCCCAAGAAACAGAAGCAGGGGCCCAAGAAATGCTCCTCAGAAGAACTGCACTCAGGACACATTACGGGCTCACCTTCCTCCTCCTCCTTTTCCTCATCTCGCTGGCAGCAGCTCATCACCTTCATCTCAAAGAGAAACGCCTTCAGTGAATGCATCACGGCTGGAGGCACACAGGTAATACCAGCTCACATACCTGTACATGTACACCTGTAGTACCAACAGTGATACTGTAAATGTGATCGCAATGTGGAATCCCTGCTTTTATTGACTGGTAATACTCAGTGGTGTGGACAAGGCAAGGGACGATTCTGGTGTGTTCAATTGTTTGGGCTTGATATTTGCTGTGTAGACTGTGGTCTTTGCTACTTGTGTGGCAAACAATGTGTCTATTTCTATTCCTCAAAGTTACTATGGTAGCGACTGATGCTCGAAGAACTCTCAAAGCACGTAGACCAAAAATGCAGAACGTTTCCAAAAGCTGTAAGCTGAAAGTGTAAAATAAGATATCTGTTTCCTCAGTCTTCGAGAGAGGGATGTCGTAGAGCTGTCAGTGCTGGGAGCAGTGGCGAGAGCCCCACCCTTGATTGTCCACAAGGGTTCCAACAAGTCTTCTACTGTTGTTCTCCTCTGCCATTGTTCGGTATCCGGTGACTTGTCATGTAGTCCTGAACAGAACTACAGAGTTGATTTTCCTTTCATTCGCTCTGGAAGATGCCTCTTTGAAGATAGGCTAGCCAGCCGTGTCGATGGTTCCCAGTTGTGTGATGAGAATAGCATAATGCGATGGTTTGAGTAGAGTAGTAGAACGGCGAGTTTTAGTGAGGTGAGTTTGTTGAGAGTCAACCTCATGTTGAGAGTCAGAGGTCAGACCACTTTAAATGTATTTTCCGGTCTTATATGCTCATTGTTAACCCATCATTTTATACAGTTTGTTGAAAAGGGCGGTTCCGTCAGGCTAACACGCTCTCTTACCTCACTCAGGGGCGTGACTTGTCAGTGTGCAACGTTAATGTAAAACAATGATCTTTTATGGCTTTTAAAATCATGTCCCTCTAGTAACAAAAACACTTTTTTATAACTTTATAATAATTTTTCATACTTCACGCACAACGCATGGGATGGACACTTAATACATGTCATTATATTTTCCAAGTTACAGTTGTCATGTCTCCAGTATAATTAAATTAGACGCCATTCTATTTTATCAAATTGATTACCTAACGTTTAATTGATTGCGAGATTGAATTAAACCATGCAACAACTAAACCATTAATAACCTGGGGCACCACAGAAACATTAGTTTATATAGAGCAGCTATGTCCCGAATCCACTCTTAAAGATCTGAGGGTCTTTTATATCAATAGCAGTCAATCATGAATTATTCTTTACCTTCTATCAGTCTCATCTCAACGTCGTAAAATTCTTGGTTATCTGCACGAAACCTAGCATGAATTATGAATCAGCAATATAACAATTGGCTTAATTATTTATTTACTAACTAATCAAATCACAGAAATACATAACAAACAGTAGATATTATTACTAACAATGGTACAGTGCCCTGCAAAAGTATTCATCCCCCTTGGTATTTTTCTTATTTTGTTGCATTACAACTTGGAATTTAAATAGATTTTTAATTGGATTTCATGTAATGGACATTCACAAAAAAGTCCAAATTGGTGAAGTGAAAAAAAAAAAAAAAATGTTTACTGAAAATTTGTGCGTGCATATGTATTCACCCCCTTTGCTATGAAGCCCCTAAATGATATCTGGTGCAACCAATTACCTTCAGAAGTCACAGAATTAGTTAAATAAAGTCCACCTGTGTGCAATCTAATTGTCACATGATCTATCACATGATCTCAGTAAATATACACCTGTTCTGAAAGGCCCCAGAGTCTGCAACACCACAAAGCAAGCGGCACCATGAAGACCAAGGAGACCAAAGTACAGATCAGGGTTGGGTTATAAAAAAATATCCAAAACATTGAACATCCCACGGAGCACCATTAAATCCATTGTTAAAAAATGTAAAGAATATGGCATCACAACAAACCTGCCCACCAAGAGAGGGCCGCCCACCAAAACTCATGGATCAGGCAAGGAGGGCATTAATCAGAGAGGCAACAAAGAGACCAAAGATAACCCCAAAGGAGCTGCAAAGCGCCACAGCAGAGATTGGAGAATCTGTCCATAAGACCACTTTAAGCCATACACTCCACACAGCTGGGCTTTAAAGAAGAGTGACCAGAAAAAAAGCCATTGCTTAAAGTAAAAAATAGTAGTAAACACATAGTAAACACATTTGGTATTTGCCAAAAGGCATGTGGGAGACTCCCCAAACATATGGAAGAAGGTACTCTGGTCAGCTGAGATTAAAATGGACCTTTTTGGCCATCAAGGAAAATGCTATGTCTGGTGAAAACCCAACACCTCCCATCACCCAGATAACACTGTTCATCGGCAGGGTGTGTGAAAAGGGACAGAATTGAAGGAATGATGCATGGCGCTAAATACAGTGAAATTCTCAAGACAGACCTGTTTCAGTCTTCCAGAGATTTGAGACTGGGACGGAGGTTCACCTTCCAGCAGGACAATGACCTTAAGCACACTGCTAAAGTAACACTTGAGTGGTTTAAGGGTAAACATTTAAATGTCTTGGAATGGCTTAGTCTAAGCCCAGACCTCAATCCAATTGAGAATCTGTGGTGTGACTTAAAGATAGCTGTACACCAGCGGAACCCATCCAACTTGAAGGAGCTGGAGCAGTTTTGCCTTGAAGAATGGGCAAACATCAGTGGCTAGATGTGCCAAGCTTATAGAGACATTCCCCAAGAGACTTGTAGCTGTAATTGCTGCAAAAGGTGGCTCTACAAAGTATTGCCTTTGAGGGGGTGAATAGTTATGCACGCTCAAGTTCAGTTTTTTTGTCTTGTTTCTTGTTTGTTTCACAATAAAACATATTTTTATCTTCAAAGTGGCATGTTATGTAAATCAAATTATACAACCCCCCCAAAAAAATCAATTTTAATTCCAGGTTGTAAGGCAACAAAATAGGAAAAATGGGGGGTGAATACTTTCGCAAGCCACTGTATGTTAAAAATATTATTACAGTATTCGCCTTAGAATGTGTTCGAGTTTCTATGGGAAAAGCCTGTTGAAACAAGACATTCCTCTGGTGAGCATTGGAGAGGGAGAGCTGGATGTCATTACTTTCTGTGGTGGTGGTGTAGGGGTTGGTAACGTTCTCTAGTTGCGCCATGATTGGCTCAGTGTTCTGTCACTCATGGGGACATTACATCACGGCAAAATCTACGGGGAGCGCTGCCTTAGAGTTACATTAGAAGTGCCCCTCCAAGAAGGCTCAAGGTCATCGGCCACAGATACAGTTAAGTCAAATCACGTTATATCTACCGTAGCTTTGATTGGACTGATCATGTCAACATCATACTTTCAAAATCTTTGCTAACAAGCTAGCAGTCAGCATCATGAATCAAGTTGACAATCTACTGGCAAATTCTTTTCAATCCTTGTCATATGAAGAGACATTTTTAAGAGAAATTATAGATCATACGTATCAGTTCTCATCAGCCATTGGATATAAACATTACACAAGTTGGAAATCGCTAATTTAACAATTAGTTTTGCACGCCAGCAAAGCCACTACACAACACTAAACAATACATTAATTGCACTATAACAGCAACAAGCGGGCCCCACAAACTGTTTGGGCCAACATAAAGCTGTCCCAACAGCAGAGCTTTATTTCCAGCACAATGGAGTAAATCCTTACCACCACTACACATAGCTATCAGCGGAGCATTGTCTGGCAGCCAAACCTCGTTTACTGCAAATTTTGTCATCAAATAAAAAGGTTTACAATTCCGAGTTGGATGATCATTTAAAACTTATTCTCCCAGTTTGACATCCCAGTTGCAATGCGTGCGGTTAGCCACTGCCACCAATTCCTTCCAAACAACTCATTGTTGAATTTGCGATTTCCAAATGTAATGTTCATGTCCAATGGCCGATGAGAACCGATACATTTTATCTGTATTTTCTCTTCATTATTTCTCTTCATATGACAACGATTAAAAATTATTTGCTAGTAGATTTGATTCATGAATCATGATGATGACTGCTAGCTAAGATTGTGAAAGTAAGATTTTGACATGATCAGTCCAATCAAAGTTACTGTGCATATAATGTGATTTGTCATTTCTGTGGACAATGAACTTGAGCCTTCTTGGAAGGGCACTTTTAATCTAAGTCTATGGCAGGACACAGGAGGCCTCCCATTCTTGATGTCTACCTTTACTAAACGCGGGCGACATAGTCTCCCATGAGAGCCAAATCATGGTGCAATGCTTCTAATTTCTGCTGGCCTGCCCCAAAACCACATAAAGCACTGAGCTAGGCTGAAACAAGTGCATTTTGGAGCTGCCTGTTGGTATGCAGCTTTATTAACTCAATGATATATATTATTATTTTTTTTTACATTGTTTGCAAACTGATATGTGACACATATTAATGCCAAAATAGGCAAGCCCCCCCTCTGAAGTTTACATGCACCTTAGCCGAATGCATTTAAACTCAGTATTTCACAATTCCTGACATTTAATCATAGTAAAAAATCCCTGTCTTAGGTCAGTTAGGATCACCACTTTATTTTAAGTATGTGAAATGTCAGAATAATAGTTGAGAGAATGATTTATTTCAGCTTTCATTTCTTTTATCACATTCCCAGTGGGTCAGAAGTTTACATAGACTCAATTAGTATTTGGTAGCATTTCCTTTAAATTGTTTAACTTGTGCCAAACGTTTCAGGTAACCTTCCACAAGCTTCCCACAATAAGTTGGGTGAATTTTGGCCCATTCCTACTGACAGAGCTGGTGTAACTCAGTCAGGATTGTAAGGCCTCCTTGCTCGCACACGCTTTTTCAGTTCTGTACACACATTTTCTATGGGATTGAGGTCAGTGCTTTGTTATGGCCACTCCAATACCTTAACTTTATTGTCCTTAAGCTATTTTGCCACAACATTGGAAGTATGCTTGGGGTCATTGTCCATTTGGAAGACCCATTTGCGACCAAGCTTTAACTTCCTGACTAATGTATTGAGATGTTGCTTCAATATATCCACATCATTTTCCTACCTCATGATGTCGTCTAATTTGTGAAGTGCTCCAGTCCCTCCTGCAGCAAAGCATCCCCACAACATGATGCTGCCACCCCCATGCTTCATGGTTGGGATGATGTTCTACGGCTTGCAAGTCTCCCCTTTTTTCCTCCAAACATAACGATGGCCATTATGGCCAAACAGTTCTATTTTTGTTTCATCAGACCAGAGGACATTTCTCCAAAAAGTATGATCTTTGTCCCCATGTGCAGTTGCAAACCATGGTCTGGCTTTTATATGGTGGTTTTGGAGAAGTCGCTTCTTCCTTGCTGAGTGGCCTTTCAGGTTATGTCGATATAGGACTCGTTTTACTGTGGATATGGATACTTTTGTACCCGTTTCCTCCAGCATCTTCACAAGGTCCTTTGCTGTTGTTCTGGGATTGATTTGCACTTTTCGCACCAACGTACGTTCATCTCTAGGAGACAGAACGCGTCTCCTTCCTGAGCGGTATGACAGCTGCTTGGTCCCATGGTGTTTATACTTGCGTACTATTGTTTTTACACATGAACTTGGTACCTTCAGGCATTTGGAAATTGCTCCCAAGGATGAACCAGACTTGTGGAGGGCTTGGCTGATTTCTTTTGATATTCCCATGATTTCAAGCAAAAAGGCACTGTGTTTGAAGGTAGGCCTTGAAATTCATCCACAGGTGCACCTCAAATTGACTCAAATTATGTCAATTAGCCTATCAGAAGTTTCTAAAGCCATGACAGCATTTTCTGGAATTTTCCAAGCTGTTTAAAGGCACAGTCAACTTAGTGTATGTAAACTTCTGACCCACTGGAATTGTGATACAGTGAATTATAAGTGAAATAATCTGTCTGTAAACAATTGTTGGAAAAATTACTTGTGTCATGCACAAAGTAGATGTCCTTAACCGACTTGCCAAAACTATAGTTTGTTAACAAGACATTTGTGTAGTGTTTGAAAAATGAGTTTTAATTACTCCAACTGTCACGTCCTGACCTTAGTATTCTTTGTTGTCTTTATTATTTTGGTTAGGTCAGGGTGTGACATGGGTGATGTATGTGTTTTTGACCCTGTCTAGGGGTTTTGTTTGTCTATGGTTAGTTGCCTGTGTCAGCACTATTATTATATAGCTTCACGTTCGTTTTGTTGTTTTGTAAGTTAAGTTTCTTTGTTTCATTAAAGAAGTATTCTCATCACGATGTGCCTTGGTCTCATCCATTCAACGAACGTCACACCAACCTAAGTATATGTAAACTTCAGACTTCAAATGTAAGTATGAAGATGTTAATCTTCATATCCCTTAAAAATAGACATGTAAAAATATGCTGGGGATGAGCACGCACATCTTCAAGTTGTGCCCATATTGGATTTAACTATATGTTGCAAATAAAAGTAGTGAGTTGATTCAATTCCAAGCCTGAAAGGTAAAAACCACCCTCAGACTTAGGAAGATGTAAAACAATCCTTTTTATTCTATACATTTTATTTGCCCATATAAGTTCTGTTATGACAGAGTATACTTTTTAAAAGAATGTCTTTGGTGGAGTAATTGGTTATACCAAAAATAAATACAAAAACTTTGGTATGCATGCCATTCTAAAGAAGTACGTTTTTCCATTTGATTAGATCTGATTTCATATTGTTGAGTAATGGACTAAAGTTGTTTTTATGTATTTGTTGTTTGTCACTTATTAAGCATTTCATTATTTAGTATTTTTTGTGTTCCACTGAAAGGTTTGATGTAGATTGTGAGTTATTATTTTTTGTTTAATTATTGCTATCATAACTCATGGCGAGACCCAAATGCAGACACAGGAGGCAGATGGAATCTTAGATATTTAATAATCCAAAAAGGGGTAGGCAAGAGAATGGTTTGTGGACAGGCAAAAGGTCAAAACCAGATCAGAGTCCAGGAGGTACAGAGTGTCAGGCAGGCTCGAGGTCAAGGCAGGCAGAATGGTCAGGCAGGCGGGTTACAGAGTCCAGAAACAGGCAAGGGTCAAAACCAGGAGGACTAGAAAATGAGAAATAGCAAAAGCAGGAGAACGAGGAAAAACACTGGTTGACTTGGACATACAAGATGAACTGGCACAGAGAGGCAGGAAACACAGGGATAAATACACTGGGGAAAACAAGAAACACCTGGAGGGGATGGAGACAATAATAGATCAATAACAGATCAGTGTGTGATAATTGCCATTATTTTGGTTTTGATTTTATATCATGAGATTGTATAGTATTCTGAAAATATTTTTAGCCAAGGGGAGAATTGAGTTTTCAATATTGGTCAGGTATATCAGGAGATCTGCAAATAAGTTCAGTTTATATTCATGTTTACCATAGATTTGGGTCCTGTCTACTTCTTTCTGCAAGCGGTTCAATTGCCAGTGCAAACAGGAGGGGGGAGAGTGGACACCCCTGTCTTGTGTCGCTGTCTAAAGCAATTTCATATTTCGATTACATTTATTATTTAGCTGGAAAGTTGAAAGCTTACAGTTTTGAATAGAAAAAGCTATTCAAGACAGTCATAAGGCTTTTCGGCATCAACAGCTATTATTGATAAATCTATATCTTGTTTTTTTGTGTATTGTATTATACTGAAACATGTCCTTGTATTTATTTGTAAGCATAAACCCAGTCTGGCAAGACTTTTGCCATTCTATTTCTTATAATTATATTTGTCACATTTTATTAAACTTATGGGTGGGTTTCTAATCAGCTGGGGACTCCAGATTTTAATGGTTTTAATATAACTGAAATACATGGAATACAGTTTGATCCATGGAACTAGGAAGTACTGAATTGAGTGACGTGTGTTGTTATTTATGTAAATAGGGGGGCTACTTTGTCATGAAATAAAAGATCCTAGAAATTTGTGACCCAATTCATGAAACTAGGCGTATGTCGCAGCAGAGCCGTTTGAACGTAAAACAGCAGCACATCTTGCCCTACAATGCACATAGAGGGTTAATGTCAACAGTATGGATGTCACTCTCTCTTTGCTCAATGCAGAGTAGAAATTGACTGCATCAATTCTTGTTTTTGTGAGAAATATTATTCCGTTGAAAATTCTAAAATTGTCTGTACAATCAGCTTACATATAGGTCTGATGGACATATCCCACCAGACATGCCACCAGGGGTCTCTTTACAGTCCCAAAGTCTATAATGAATTCAAGGCAATATAAATAATCATATAGAACCATGATCACATGGAACTCCCTTCCATCTCAAATTAATCAAGTGAACAGCAACATTTGATTAAAAAAAACAATAAAACAACACAACGCCTCGTCCCTATATGGCCTAGTCAACCCAGTTTTAAGGCATATGTACACATATGTATTATGATCTTCATTTGAGCCAATTTGATACAGCAGGGAAAAAATCCTGCAGAAACAGAAAATGTGATATGTGGATTATAATTAATGGTATTTTTTTTGTAAGGGGTTGAATAAAATTTTTGTTAGGGAAAATCAAGTCTTACATTTAGAAGCCTTTTTAAACCTGGAATATTTGGTATTTTATTAGGATCCCCATTAGCTGTTGCAAAAGCAGCTGCTACTCTTCCTGGGGTCCACACAAGATATGAAACATGACATAATACAAAGCATTAATAGACAAGAACAACTCAAGGGCATATTTTTTTTTTTACACGTAGCCTAAATGTCAATGCATACACACAAACTATCGAGGTCAAATAGGGGAGAGGCGTTGTGCCATGATGTGTTGCTTTATCTGGGTTGTTTTTAAACCAGGTTTACTGTTTGTTTGAGCAATATGAGATGGATGGAGTTCCATGCAATAATGGCTCTATGTAAAACTGTACATTTTCTTGAATTTGTTCTGGATTTGGGGACTGTGAAAATACCCCTGGTGTGGGGCGAAGCTTGCACTTCCCGCTGTGCAGGAAAATTCTCAGCAACAAAATAGTGATCAAATGAATATCCGACATCTGTATGTAGTAAGGTATGTATGTGTCTAAGTCTGTAATGTTTAGGGTAGTGTTTGTAAAATGTATGTAAAGTATTTTTGTCAGTAATGTAAGTAAGACTAGCTGTCGCCATTGCCGTCGCCTAACGGGGATCCTAATAAAATCTCAATTTTCTTCCATTACACACTGATGGACAGAGATTCCCTTCATTACACACAGATAGCAGATGAATCGACTGAATGTTTGTGTTGACTTTTCACCTGGACAAGACAAGACCAGGAGTAACTACAAGCTTGATTTGTCTTTTAATGTTTCGCCAAACTCATTGTCATCAAGATCTGTTGAGCAAAATGTTGGTGTAAAGATGCTTGAGGGTGTTCAAGAATAGGCCTACTAGTGAGCTGAAGGGGCTGCTTCCTGTGTGCTGATGTACTGCTGTCTGTATGCTGATTTCCTGATGCCACGGCCTGCTGTCTGTGCGTGTGGTAGTCAGTGCTAGCAGCACTCAGTGCTCTTTTATCCTCTGAAAAAATATGTAATCTTAATGGACTGGGCCTGGTGCTTCTTCCCAAGGTGTTATACAGGGCACTTAGCATAAACATAAATGCATCCTCACAGTCTTTTACTGAGGGAGGAAAGCTGGAGAGGGATGGATGGAGACTTTTGAGAGAGGGAAGGATGGAGAAGGGTACAGGGAAGAAGAGTTTACTGTAGTGCTCACGTGTGTGTCTGTGTGTGTGTGTGCAGGTTGGTGCATGCAGTGTGTGAGTGTGTGTGTGTCTGCATGGAGCATGCTCTATACTTCTAGATCTCCTGTAAATCAATTATTTGTACAGGACTACAAAATGTACAGAGCTGTATGGTCATGCAGTATTGAATGATATGTCCATTGTGTAGAAAACTTGAAACTATAGTACTTTTTAATGTAATATTTAGTGCATCTCTTCTAGTGTGAGCTTTCTCAGGTAACGTGGACTGTTGTGTTGGAGATTTATGTCTCTCTATAAGTGGTGGACTGGAGTGGAGTAATGGTAAATAAGCAGAGAGGTAAATGGCTCTCTGTATCATGGTTGGGCACTGTAATAATGCGTGACGGCATGAACATCTCTGGGGAGAAAACTTGTACACAAACTACAGAGTGTTTCTTAACAGACTATCGTGTAAAACGGAGGGGAAACACAGGCGAATTGCTTTGGTGGATCCTTCCCCAAACTTGGAAGGGTCTTGAATATTGGGGATATAGGGATCCTTTCATATGAACATGGTGGAGAGAAAGTAGTTTATTCTAGTGAAACTCTCCTCTCTCTCTATCCCAGAAGGAATCCCCTTTACGCCCCTGTATCTGTCTCAGGCGATGGGTCTAGTGTGTAGCCTACCTGAGGGAATATATTACATTCTGTGTGCACGTGTGCGCACGTGGGTGTGCTGGAGTTCGTGTATAAGCATTAGCATCTCTAGCTACTGTTCATGACCATATCTCTCCACTGTCAGGGCTAGTGTATTTCCAGAGGCCCTGTGAATGGTGGCAGCTAATTTATAAGTCATTTGTAGTTTTAAAAGAGCAAAGGCTTAGTCTTTGTGAGCTCCTTTCAGCAACACGTCCATTATGCTCCAATGACAGCACCTCCTCTCCTCGCATGCTCTAGTTACAACAGCTCTTTATCACTCTATCACTCTATCACCCAGGTTCATATTCAAGGATCCAGTGGTTGGAACAGGTTCAGGGAACAGAGATGGAACCTGGAACGAAAGCAATCCATACTGTTCCGGAACAGAACCTTTATTTTAAAAGCGTGGGAACTGCGTAATAACATTATTTTATGTTCCAGGCAATTTTCTAGTCCCACAAAAAATGCAACAAAGCTCCTATGCAAAACCCTGACTCAGTCAAGTTAGCTAGAGAAAAATGGGTAGGCTTTTTCGCTATCTAGCTCAAAGGACATTAAATGTTCCTCCATAGAAGCCGCTCCTCCGAGGTATAATTCTGTGGACCTAATTCAGATGATGCATGTCATAACAAGATGCCCAGTGCTTTAAGCTTCCTCAACCCTCTCTATCTCTCTCCCCACACACAAAATGTCAGTCGCATCTTGCGCCATAGGCTACACTTGTCTGTCCATCACGCATGTAAAAACTAGCTTGCCTGCTCTATCTGCACTAATTTGTGAAGTAATTGAATGAGCAACATATAACTGTTGATTTCACAGGTTACAAAAGGAACAGAAAGGAACCATATAAACCTGGAAATAATTGTGGTTCTGTTCAGAATTTTGGTTCCAACCCATGTCCCTCACAGACCTTCTTTCTCTGTCTTTCTTCCTCCTCTCTCATTTGGTCAATTTGTCTGTGTAATCAAATCAAATCAAATGTAAGTATATAGCCCTTCGTACATCAGCTGATATCTCAAAGTGGATAGGACAGGAGAAGTACTCCAGATATAACAAACTGACCCTAGCCCCCCGACACATAAACTACTGCAGCATTAATATTGGTGGCTGAGACAGGAGGGGTCAGGAGACACTGTGGCCCCATCCGATGACACCCCCAGACAGGGCCAAACAGGAAGGATATCACCCCACCCACTTTGCCAAAGCACAGCCCCCACACCACTAGAGGGATATCTTCAACCACCAACTTACCATCCTGAGACAAGGCCGAGTACAGCCCACAAAGATCTCCACCACGGCACAACCCAAGGGGGGCAACCCAGACAGGGAGATCACATCAGTGACTCAACCCACTCAAGTGACGCACCCCTCCTAGGGACGGTATGAAAGAGCCCTAGTAAGCCAGTGACTCAGCCCCTGTAATAGGGTTAGAGGCAGAGAATCCCAGTGGAAAGAGGGGAACTGTCCAGACAGAGACAGCAAGGACGGTTCGTTGCTCCAGAGCCTTTCCGTTCACCATCACACTGCTGGGCCAGACTACACTCAATCATATGACCCACTGAAGAGATGGGTCTTCAGTAAAGACTTAAAGGTTGAGACCGAGTTTGCTTCTCTCACATGGGTAGGCAGACCATTCCATAAAAATGGAGCTCTATAGGAGAAAGCCCTGCCTCCAGCTGTTTGCTTAGAAATTCTAGGGACAATTAGGAGGCCTGCAGTCTTGTGACCGTAGAGTACGTGTAGGTATGTACGGCAGGACGAAATCAGAGAGATAGGTAGGAGCAAGCCCATGTAATGCTTTGTAGGTTAGCAGTAAAACCTTGAAATCAGCCCTTGCCTTGACAGGATGCCAGTGTAGGGAGGCTAGCACTGGAGTAATATGATCAAATGTGTTGGTTCTAGTCAGGATTCTAGCAGCCGTATTTAGCACTAACTGAAGTTTATTTAGTGCTTTATCCGGGTAGCCGGAAAGTAGAGCATTGCAGTAGTCTAACCTAGAAGTGACAAAAGCATGGATACATTTTTCTGCATCATTTTTGGACAGAAAGTTTCTGATTTTTGCAATGTTGCGTAGATGGAAAAAAGCTGTCCTTGAAACAGTCTTGATATGTTCTTCAAAAGAGAGATTGGGGTCCAGAGTAACGGCAAGGCCCTTCACAGTTTTATTTGAGACGACTGTACAACCATTAAGATTAACTGTCAGATTCAACAGAAGATCTCTTTGTTTCTTGGGACCTAGAACAAGCATCTCTGTTTTGTCCGAGTTTAAAAGTAGAAAGTTTGCAGCCATCCACTTCCTTATGTCTGAAACACATGCTGAAACACTTATGTCTGAAACACAAGTGAGGCCAATTTTGGGGCTTCACCATGTTTCATTGAAATGTACAGCTGTGTGTCATCCGCATAGCAGTGAAAGTTAACATTATGTTTTCGAATGACATCCCCAAGACGTAAAATATATAGTGAAAACAATAGTGGTCCTAAAACGGAACATTGAGGAACACCGAAATTTACAGTTAATTTGTCAGAGGACAAACCATTCACAGAGACAAACTGATATCTTTCGGACAAATAAGATCTAAACCAGGCCAGAACTTGTCCGTGTAGACCAATTTGGGTTTCCAATCTCTCCAAATGAATGTGGTGATCGATGGTATCAAAAGCAGCACTAATGTCTAGGAGCACGAGGGCAGATGCAGAGCCTCGGTCTGATGCCATTTACCACCTTCACAAGTGCAGTCTCAGTGCGATGATGGGGTCTAAAACCAGACTGAAGCATTTCGTATACATTGTTTGTCTTCAGGAAGGCAGTGAGTTGCTGCGCAACAGCCTTTTCTAAAAATGTTGAGAGGAATGGAAGATTCGATATAGGCCAATAGTTTTTTATATTCTCTGGGTCAAGGTTTAGCTTTTTCAAGAGGGGCTTTATTACTGCCACTTTTAGTGAGTTTGGTACACATCCGGTGGATAGAGAGCCGTTTATTATGTGTCAACATAGGAGGGCCAAGCACAGGAAGCAGCTCTTTCAGTAGTTTAGTTGGAATAGGGTCCAGTATGCAGCTTGAAGGTTTAGAGGCCATGATTATTTTCATCATTGTGTCAAGAGCTATAGTACCAAAACACTTGAGTGTCTCTCTTGATCCTGGGTCCTTGGCAGAGTTGTGCAGACTCAGGACAACTGAGCTTTGAAGGAATATGCAGATTTAAAGAGGAGTCCATGATTTGCTTTCTAATAATCATGATATTTTCCTCAAATAAGTTCATGAATTTATTACTGCTGAAGTGAAAGCCATCCTCTCTTGAGGAATGCTGCTTTTTACTTAGCTTTGCGACAGTATCAAAAAGGAATTTCGGATTGTTCTTATTTTCCTCAATTAAATTGGAAAAATAGGATGATCGAGCAGCAGTAAGGGCTCTTCGATACTGCACGGTACTGTCTTTCCAAGCTAGTCGGAAGACTTCCAGTTTGGTGTGGCGCCATTTCCGTTCCAATTTTCAGGATGCTTGCTTCAGAGCTCGGGTATTTTCTGTATACCAGGGAGCTAGTTTCTTATGAGAAATGTTTTTAGTTTTTAGGGGTGCAACTGCATCTAGGGTATTGCGCAAGGTTAAATTGAGTTCCTCAGTTAGGTGGTTAACTGATTTTTGTCCTCTGGCGTCCTTGGGTAGACAGAGGGAGTCTGGAAGGACATCAAGGAATCTTTGTGTTGTCTGTGAATTTAATAGCACGACTTTTGATGCTCCTTGGTTGGGGTCTGAGCAGATTAGAAAATGGTGATCCGATAGTCCAGGATTATGAGGAAAAACATTAAGATCCACAACATTTATTCCATGGGACAAAACTAGGTCCAGAGTATGACTGTGACAGTGAGTAGGTCCAGAGACATGTTGGACAAAACCCGATGATGGCTCCGAATGCCTTTTGGAGTGGGTCTGTGGACTTTTCCATGTGAATATTTAAGTCACCAAAGATTAGAATATTATCTGCTATGACTACAAGGACCGATAGGAATTCAGGGAAATCAATGAGGAACGCTGTATATGGCCCAGGAGGCCTGTAAACAGTAGCTATAAAAAGTGATTGAGTAGGCTACATAGATTTCATGACTAGAAGCTCAAAAGAGTAAATTGAAATGTGCTATCGTAAATGTTAGCAACACCTCCGCCTTTGTGGGATGCACAGGGGATATGGTCACTAGTGTAGCCAGGAGGCGAGGCCTAATTTAACACAGTAAATTCATCAGGCTTAAGCCATGTTTCAGTCAGGCCAATCACATCAAGATTATGATCAGTGATTAGTTCATTGACTATAATTGCCTTTGAAGTAAGGGATCTAACATTAAGTAGCCCTATTTTGAGATGTGTGGTATCATGATCTCTTTCAATAATGACAGGAATGGAGGAGGTCTTTATCCTAGTGAGATTGCTAAGGCGAACACCGCCATGTTTAGTTTTGCCCAACCTAGGTCGAGGCACAGACACACGGTCTCAATGGGGATAGCTGAGCTGACTACACTGACTGTGCTAGTGGCAGACTCCACTGTGCTGGCAGGCTGGCTAACATCCTGCTGCCTGGCCTGCAGGAGCTAGAGGAGTTAGAGCCCTGTCTATGTTGGTAGATAAGATGAGAGCACCCCTCCAGCTAGGATGTAGTCCGTCACTCCTCAGCAGGTCAGGCTTGGTCCTGTTTGTGGGTGAGTCCCAGAAAGAGGGCCATTTATCTACAAATTCTATCTTTTGGGAGGGACAGAAAACAGTTTTCAACCAGCGATTGAGTTGCGAGACTCTGCTGTAGAGCTCATCACTCCCCCTAACTGGGAGGGAGCCAGAGATAATTACTTGATGCCGACATCTTTCTAGCCGATTTACACGCTGAAGCTATGTTGCACTTGGTGATCTCTGACTGTTTCATCCTAACATTGTTGGTGCCGACGTGGATAACAATATCTCTACACTCGCCAGTTTTAGCTTTAGCCAGCACCATCTTCAGATTAGCCTTAACGTCGGTAGCCCTGCCCCCTGTTAAACAGTGTATGATCGCTGGATGATTCGTTTTAAGTCTAATACTGCAGGTAATGGAGTCGCCAATTTGTCAGAGCTAATGGTGGGAAGCTTCGGGCGTCTCAGACCCCGTAAAATGTCAACAACAACTAAGAAGGGAGGAAGGGTCAGTGCAGAACGGACAGTTTGATGTTTGTATCACTGTGTCACTCTCACTGTGTGGGACGGAGACTCACTCTACCTCGCACATCAACTCTCCCACACGCACCACATACACATGCTCTCTCTCTTTCCCATATATAATCTCCTTGAATTCTCAGTACCAAGTTATTTCCACCAAGGCATTGCCATACTCTCAGAGAACTGCCTCATGCCCAAAGGAGTGTACCTTTGCCCTTACCTAGGCAGGCCTAGATACCGTTGCCTCCAGTTTACTGTACATTGGATATATTACATTTACTGTGTCAGCACAATCCTACTCTGTGCAAACCTAGAACCCTGATCAGAATTGAGTTACAGTTGGCTCTCGATAAAGTTACAATATCACTTCTCCCAGTCAATCAGGGCAATGGGACTGGAGTAAGTGATGTATATGAAAGCTCTTCAGATTATGTGGAGATTCTCCTGGATCTATCAAAGGCTGATAACGAAAGTCATCAGGTAGCAGAAGTGGCCTAGCCCTAGTTGATCGTCTTGACTCAGATGGTAATGTACCTGTAATGTAATATTGTAGTAATCTCATTCATTTCCATATACACTGAAACAGGGAGGGGGGAGAAAGAGGGGGGCGGCAGGTAGCCTAGTGGTTAGAGAGTTAGGCTGGGAACCGAAAGGTTGCTAGATTGAATCCCCGAGCTGACAAGGTAAAACATCTGTCGTTCTGCCCCTGAACAAGGCAGTTAACCCACTGTTCCTAGGCTGTCATTGTAAATAAGAATTTGTTCTTAACTGACCTTTTAGTTACTAGCCCACTGTTCAACCTTTTGGTTACTAGCCCAACGCTCTAACCACTAGGCTACCTGCCGCACGCACTGGGTAGAAGTTGCCTATAGGCATAGATCTAGGATTAGTTTAGCCTTTCTGAATCTTAACCTTAACCATTCGGCAAGGGAAGCACAAAACTGATCTTAGATCAGTGTCTCTGAGAAGCTTCATCCTTATAGGCTAGTGTGAGTGCCGGTCCTTGTGGGCCTGAAGAGCCCCCTGGTGTTTAGTCTTAGTGACTGCTAATGGGAGAGCCATTACTACAGTGGTTCGTTCCCAAAGAGAGAGTCCCAGCACATACAGTGTAATGCTACATTGTGGGCAGTAATATTGGGTTGGTCACAAGACAATCTGAAAGGCCTCAGATGGTTCACAGTGCATGGAAGTTTGAAAACACTAAACCATACAGCCCCCTGTACATGACGTCACATAAAGTGCTACAGAAACCATCCAGGGGGAGTGGTTGGGTTGGGTTATCCCAATACTTTACAAGGTGCTTTGAGACCTTTGGTGAAAATGCTGTGTAAATGCAGTCCATTATTTGTTATTACCCATTCCTGTAGTAAGTGTATCTCTCCCTCGCTTGCCGTGCCTTTATGTTAGGTTAATCATTACACATTTTACACAGATTCACATGAAGATGTTATTTTCAGTCATTGTATTTGAAGGGTTCCTGTACAATACTTCCAGTATATCTGACACACTTTGTCCATTTATTTCTCTTTCTCCCCCCTCCCTTTCTTTTTAATGCAATTACTGGTCTTTCAGGGCTGTCCTTTGTCAGAGTGGTGTTTTTAGCGGTGAGATGCTAAGCTATTCTTGGTAGCCACTTTAACTGGCAGAATAAAATAAGCCTATAGGGTTAGTACTTCACGTACAGTAGAGACTTCTTGCTCTTCCCCTTCTCTCTCTCACTTCCCCTGATTTGCAGTCCTCCCCTTTGTCTCTCTGTTTCACTCACTCTCATCTCTCTTTCTCACTCAGTCTTATTCTTTCTTACTCTGGGTTACAGTCCTCATTTCTTTGTCAGTGCCCTCAGCACTAGTGTTAGCTCTTTATAAAGACTCATGTTCTAGCCTGTCTATGTGTCTCTCTGTGCATTACAATGGAACAAGTGAACAGTTCAAATTGCTCTGGTGAGGGCTAGCCATGATACACATTAATGCCATCTGCTTGCGAAAGTATTCACCCCATTGGAATTTTGTTGCCTTTACAACCTGGAAATAAAATAGATATTTTTGGAGGGTTTGTATCATTTGACTTACACAACATGCCTACCACTTTGAAGATGCAAAATCGTTTTTATTGTGAAACAAACAAGACAAAAAAAAACAGAACTTGAGCGTGCATGACTATTCACCCCCCCCCCCAAAGTCAATACCTTGTAGAGCCACCTTTTGCAGCAATTACAGCTGCATGTCACTTGGGGAATGTCTCCATAAGCTTGGCACATCCATTCTTCAAGGCAAAGCTGCTCCAAGTTGGATGGGTTCCGCTGGTGTACAGAAATCTTTCATACCACAGATTCTCAATTGGATTGAGGTTTGGGCTTTGACTAAGCCATTCAAAGACATTTAAATGTTTCCCCTTAAACCACTCGAGTGTTTCTTTAGCAGAATGCTTTGGGTCATTTTCCTGCTGGAAGGTGAACCTCCATCCCAGTCTCAAATCTCTGGAAGACTGTGAAACAGGTTTCCCTCAAGAATTTCCCTGTATTTAGCGCCATCCATCATTCCTTCAATTCTGACCAGTTTCCTAGTCCCTGTTGATGAAAAACATCCCCACAGCATGATGCTGCCACCACCATACTTCACTGTGGGGATGGTGTTCTATGGTTTGTGCCAGACATAGCGTTTCCTTGAGGGCCAAAAAAAGTCAATTTTAGTCTCATCTGACTAGAGTACCTTTTTCCATATGCTTGGGAACTCTCCCACATGCCTTTTGTCGAACACCAAACGTGTTTGCTTATTTTGTTCTTTAAGCAATGTCTTTTTTATGGGCAGTCTTCCGTAAATCCCAGCTCTGTGGAGTGCACTGCTTAAAGTGGTCCTATGGACAGATACACAAATCTCCGCTGTGGAGCTTTGCAGCTCCTTCAGGGTCATCTTTGGTCTCTTTGATGCCTCTCTGATTAATGCCCTCCTTGCCTGGTCCGTGAGTTTTGGTGGGTGGCATTCTCTTGGCAGGTTTGTTGTGGTGCCATATTCTTTCCATTTTTTAATAATGGATTTAATGGTGCCAAGTGGTATGTTCAAAGTTTCAGATGTTTTTTTATAACCCAGCCCTGATCTTTACTTCTCCACAACTTTGTCCCTGACCTGTTTGGAGAGCTCCTTGGTCTTCATGGTGCCGCTTGCTTGGTGGTGTTGCAGACTCTGGGGCCTTTCAGAAAAGGTGTATATGTACTGAGATCATGTGACACTTAAATAAACTCCACCTGTGTGCAATCTAACTAATTATGTGACTTCTAAAGGTAATTGGTTGCACCAGATCTTATGTAGGGGCTTCATAGCAAAGGGGTGAATATCCACGCATAACTTTTCAGTGTTTTATTTCTCTTGATTTTTTTTAAACACTTTTTTTTCCATTTCACTTCAACAATTTGGAATATTTTGTGCATGTCCATTACATGAACTCCAAAGAAAGAAAAAAATTACAGGTTGTAATGCAACAAAAGAGGAAAAACACCAAGGGGGATGAATACTTTTGCAAGGCACTGTAGAGTATTAGTATAAGACTGCTAGAAGGGCACAGTGCTATATATCATTTTAATAAACATGAATACCAAGTCTTTGCTTTGGTCATATGACCCGAGGTATTGTTTGTCCCATAGATGCTTGGGATTTACAAATATTAAATGCACATTGAGGAAATGTACCACATCGTGTATCTAATGTTTCTCTATATCGAATGGTGGTATCCCTTTAGAGATATGTGACCCAATATATGCAGAATTAGTACAGAGTGTAGGTCAGGAATAACTTATAGAGTTTCATTCTCTGTACAGTATGTACAGTACCACATTCATGATGACACACTTCTGTGCTCTTAGCGCCCGCTGTAGCTTGTTGTCTCTGTGTCGTCATACTGGGTAGACCCACAGCTGGTCATGACTGGTCACCTGTTGCCTTCCCATCCTGTTAAACACTATTGTATCTAGCTAAATAAACCTCTCTCTTAAGGATGGAGGACAGACACACTGGAGAAACTGTGGGCTCTTCTTCTTCACACACACACACACACACACACACACACACACACACACACACACACACACACACACACACACACACACACACACACACACACACACACACACACACACACACACACACACTGTACTTTACACCGTACTTTATAAGCGTTCACTGGTCCGCAGTGGGGTGCAATAGCGCAGTCTCCACTGCTTCGAAATGAATATAGGGGAAACACTGCTAATGTTTTCATGAAAAGATAAACAAAAGCCTGTGAATGTAGATGTGAGTTTGACAGGTAACTATGGAGGGTCAGCCACTGTCCACCGACGAGTCCTGATCCCCATATCACAGTCCCGGCTCCACATTGATTATTCATGCCTGTGTGCTGTCATGTGCAGTGCCCACTGGATCTCATTAATTGGTGAGAGAGGGAAAGAGGGGTGAGAGGCACGGAGATAGAGCAAGAGAGATGGAGAGGCAGAGATGCTGAGCGATCTGAGAGGGAAGCAGTGCAGAAGAGAAAGAGAGAGAGAGAGTGAGTGGAGAGAGGGGGCTGTAGCCAGAAGATAAGACTGGAGACTGGATATCTCTGCTGTGCTGCTGTGCTGTGGTCTCTCTCACCGGTAGCACGCTATACACCGCTAGCTAGCCTGCTACGTGAAACCGAAGAGGAAGACCAGGCTTTCACCTGTACCTACTCCTCATCTCCATCTCCAACTCTACCATTGCTACATCTTTTCTTGGACCTACGTTGGACCTTTGTCTAAGCCCCAGCCATGACCACCTACTATCAAAATCACGAGTACTGCTGCGGAAGCCCTGAGGGTTGCAGTCCCAGCCCAGGAAAGGTGGTCTCTGGGCGGGGTAGGTCACCTGGGAACCAGGCCCTGGGGAACCAGAACCAGCCCCGGGTCCAACACACCCAACAGAGGCTCCAGCAGACCCAGAGCCAGCTGGGTCTAATCCACAGACAGCAACAACACCTCCAACAACAGCAGATCCTGCTCCAACAGCAGCTCCAACAACCACAGATGCAGATTCAACACCTCCAACAGCTACAGCACCAACAACAGCCACAGATTCATCACCACCAGCAGCTCCAACAGCAGGCACTACAACACGACCAACAACAACAACAGATACACCACCATCAACTACAACAACAACAGCAGCAGCTACAGCGTCAGCAGCATCATTATCAACACTACCACCATCATCCTCACCAGATGGAGCAGACGCCCAACAGCCCTCCGTTGAACCTCCACCCACTGCTCTTGCAACCGCTCCCCCTACAGAGCCCTCAGAGAAACTATAGCTCCTGCACGCTGCCCGCCTCCATGTCTAAGAGCCGGGGCAAGTTCACCAACCTGAGGGACAGCGTAAGGAAGAGTCCTACCAAGAGCACGGCCAAGGTCCGGGCCACACACAGGCAGAGTGGCTGGTGGTCCGATGACACCCCATGGGCCACACTGTCACTGGAGAAACCACCCCAGGTATGTGTGTGTGCACAGGGGACCAACGTGGGAGAAGCCCTGTAGGTACACTACCGTTCAGAAGTTTGGGGTTACTTAGAAATGTCCTTGTTTTTAAAAGAAAAGCAATTTTTTTTGTCCATTAAAATTAACATCAAATTGATCAGAAATACAGTGCAAACATTGTTAATGTTGAAAATGACTATCGTAGCTGGAAATGGCTGATTTTTTAATGGAATATCTACATAGGCGTACAGAGGCCATTATCAGCAACCATCACTCCTGTATTCCAATGAAAACGCTGTGTTAGCTAATCCAAGTTTATCACTTTAAAAGGCTAATTGATCATTGGAAAACCCTTTTGTCCTTCTTTAGACTAGTTGAGTATCTGGAGCATCAGCATTTGTGGGTTCGATTACAGGCTGAAAATGTCCAGAAACAAATAACTTTCTTCTGAAACTTCTTGTTCTTTCCAATTCTTGTTCAGAGAAATGAAGGCTATTCTATGCGAGAAATTGCCAAGAAATGCAAGATCTCGTACAACGCTGTGTACTACTCCCTTCACAGAACAGCGCAAACTGGCCCTAACCAGAATAGGAAGAGACGAGGGAGGTCCCAGTGCACAACTGAGCAAGAGGACAAGTACATTAGTGTCTAGTTTGAGAAACAGAAGCCTCACAACTGGCAGCTTCATTAAATAGTATCTGCAAAACACCAGTCTCAACAGTGAAGAGTTCTAGGCAGAGTTGCAAAGAAATAGCCATATCTCAGACTGGCCAATAAAAATAAAATATTAAGATGGGCAAAATAACACAGACACTGGGTAGAGGAACGCTCCTCAGATCAGCCTCCATTTGCCGGGGCAAGGACTCCACAGGGATGATGGCCCACGTTGACTCCAATGCTTTCCACAATTGTGTTAAGTTCGTTGGGTGTCCTTTTGGTGGTGAACCATTCTTGATACACATGGGAAACTGTTGAGGGTGAAAAACCCAGCAGCGTTGCAGTTCTTGACACAAACCGGTGCGCATGGCACCTACTACTATACCCCGTTCATAGGCACTTACATTTTTTGTCTTGCCCATTCACCCTCTGAATGGCACACATACACAATCCATGTCTCAATTGTCTCAAGGCTTAAAAACCTTCTTTAACCTGTCTCCTCCCCTTCATCTACACTGATGGAAATGGATTTACCAAGTGACATCAATAAGGGATCATAGCTTTCACCTAGAGTCACCTGGTCTATGTCAAATGTTTTGTATACTCAGCATTTGTGCTAGAAGTTTCCTTCAATTACAGATCTAGGGTGGGTGGAAGGCGGGGGGATATCCTACTGTGTCAGTATCAGGGGCAACCTCTGTCTATCCCAGTTTAAGCATTACTGAAGGCCTTCCAGTCTGTAAACCAGATCTTGAATGGAAGTTAACAATGGAGATTAATGGAACATCAGCTAGGTTTGTGTTCTCGTCCAAGGCACTTAAATGTGAAGTTCAGTTCAACTTGTTTGGGATGTTGAGACAGTAGTAAGAGCTGCAGGCTCTATTTCTGGACTGGGCTCCCTGATCAAAGATAACAATCCATGCTCATTTTTGTGCTGTCATGCCGGCTAGGCAATGTTGTAACAATACAGCTCCATAACTAAAGTGTTATGTAGCGACCTCACCGTGAGGCGTGTATCAGGGGGCGTGTCAGGGGGGATCAGAGGGCTTTCATCTAGGAGGGCTGACACAGTGGCCTCCAGCCACAGGAAGTTAAGTGTGGCCTCAACCTGGCTCAGCCCAGTCCAGCTCAACTTAGCTCAGCACAGCGTGTGTGTTTAAAGTGCCTCCACCCATTTCTCTCAGGGGGCCCTGGGCTCTCAGCATTAGGAATCTGCTGAGCAATAGTAAAAGAGTAATGCTGTGTGTGTGCGCATGTGACGTGTGTGTGTGTGCTGTACTGTATGGGTTTGTGTGTGTGTCTGTCTACAAATCAAATCAAATTTCATTTGTCACAACCACATGGTTAGCAGATGTTAATGCGAGTGTAGCGAAATGCTTGTGCTTCTTGTCCCGACCTTGCAGTAATATCTAACAAGTAATCTTACCATTTCACAACATCTACCTTATACACACAAGTGTAAAGGAATTAATAAGAATATGTACATAAAAATAGATGGCTGAGCGATGGCTGAACGGCATAGGCAAGATGCAGTAGATGGTATAGAGTACAGTATATACATATGAGATGAGTAATGTAGGGTATGTAAACATTATATAAAGTGGCATTGTTTAAAGTGGCTAGTGATACATTTATTACAGCCAATTTTTAATTATTAAAGTGGCTAGAGATTTGAGTCAGTATGTTGGCAGCAGTCAATCAATGTTAGTGATGGCGGTTTAATTCTCCCGGATCCGGGAGAATTGTCATCAACTACACTAATTAGCATAGCGCAACAGTCAAAAATATTAGTAGAAAATATTCATATTCATGAAATCACAAGTGAAATATAGTGAAACACAGCTTAGCCTTTTGTTAATCACCCTGTCATCTCAGATTTTGAAATTATGCACTCAAAGCAAGACAACCGTTTGTGCAAGTTTATCGATAGCCTAGCATAGCATTATGTCCAGCTAGCAGCAGGTAACTTGGTCACGAAAATCCAAAAAGCAATCAAAGGAATCGTTTACCTTTGATGATCTTCGGTTGTTTTCACTCACGAGACTCCCAGTTAGACAGCAAATGTTCCTCTTGTTCCATAAAGATTATTTTTATACCCAAAATACCTCCGTTTGTTCGTCACGTTATGTTGAGAAATCCACCGGAAATAGCGGTCACGACAACGCCGGGAAAAAAAATGATATACATAATATCGACAGAAACATGGAAAACGTTTTTTATAATCAATCCTCAAGGTGTTTTTCAAATATCTATTTGATAATATATCAACCGGGACAATTGGATTTTCAGTAGGAGCGAGAGTAAAAATGACTACCTCTGTCTTTTACGCAAGAATCACTCTGAGAGCCCTCAGCTGGCCACTTCCGCAATGTAGTTGTTTACGCTCATTCTTCAACATAAAGACGTGAAACTAAGTCAAAATGCTGTAGACGCCTTAGGGAATACGTAGAAAAGGGAATTTGGTTGATATCCCTTTCAATGGCCAATAGGGGTGCATAGGAACACAACGGTTTCAAAATAAGAGGCACTTCCTGATTGGATTTACCTCAGGGTTTCACCTGCAATATCAGTTCTGTTATACTCACAGACCATATTTCGACAGTTTTGGAAACTTTAGAGTGTTTTCTATCCCAAGCTGTCAATTATATGCATATTCTAGCATCTGGTCCTGAGAAATAGGTGGTTTGCTTTGGGAACGTTATTTTTCCAAAAATAAAAACAGTGCCCCCTAGTTTCAAGAGGTTAACCTGTTGCGTCGAGCAATCCCGTATCCGGGTGCGTAATTATAGCCTCAAGCTCATTACCATAACGCAACGTTAACTATTCATGAAAATCGCAAATGAAATGAAATAAATATATTGGCTCACAAGCTTATTAGCCTTTTGTTAACAACACTGTCACCTCAGATTTTCAAAATATGCTTTTCAACCATAGCTACACAAGCATTTGTGTAAGAGTATTGATAGCTAGCATAGCATTAAGCCTAGCATTCAGCAGGCAACATTTTCACAAAAACAAGAAAAGCATTAAAATAAAATCATTTACCTTTGAAGAACTTTGGATGTTTTCAATGAGGAGACTCTCAGTTAGATAGCAAATGTTCAGTTTTTCCAAAAAGATTATTTGTGTAGGAGAAATCGCTCCGTTTTGTTCATCACGTTTGGCTAAGAAAAAAACCCAAAAATTCAGTCATTACAACGCCACACTTTTTTCCAAATTAACTCCATAATATCGACAGAAACATGGCAAACGTTGTTTAGAATCAATCCTCAAGGTGTTTTTCACATATCTATTCGATGATAAGTCATTCGTGGCAGTTTGGTTTCTCCTCTGAAGCAAATGGTAAAATATACGCAGCTGGAGATTACGCAATTATTGCAATGGAGGACACCAACAGGAGCACCTGGTAAATGTAGTCTCTTATGGTCAATCTTCCAATGATATGCCTACAAATACGTCACAATGCTGCAGACACCTTGGGTAAACGACAGAAAGTGTAGGCTCATTCCTTGCGCATTCACAGCAATATAAGGAGACATTGGAACAAAGCGCATTCAAAATCTGTGGCATTTCCTGTTTGAAATTTCATCTTGGTTTCGCCTGTAGCATCAGTTCTGTGGCACTCACAGATAATATCTTTGCAGATTTGGAAACGTCAGAGTGTTTTCTTTCCAAAGCTGTCAATTATATGCATAGTCGAGCATCTTTTCATGACAAAATATCTTGTTTAAAACGGGAACGTTTTTTTATCCCAAAATTAAAAGAGCGCCCCCTATATCGAAGAAGTTAAATGCTGAGCTGTAGTTGATGAACAGCATTCTTACATAGGTATTGTCCAGATGGGTTAGGGCAGTGTGCAGTGTGATTGTGATTGTGATTGCGTCGTCTGTTGACCTATTGGGGCGGTGAGCAAATTGGAGTGGGTCTAGGGTGTCAAGTAGGGTGGAGGTGATATGGTCTCCCAAAGGACTTCATGAAGACGGAAGTGTGTGTGTGTGTGACACTACTAAGCTCCACTCATCATCATCATCATCATCATTATATACTGCAGTCATGCTGGGTTACAGCTAGAGCATGGTCACTTTTGTCAATGTCATGAAAATCGCAAATGAAATTAAATAAATATATTCAAACACAAGCTTAGCCATTTGTTAACAACACTGTCATCTCAGATTTTCAAAATATGCTTTACAGCCAACGCTAGACAAGCATCTGTGTAAGTTTATCATGGCATAATGCTATGCTAGGCTCTGCTGGCAGCAGGCAACATTTTCACGAAAATAAGAAAAGCAACCAAATTAAAACATTTACCTTTGAAGTCTCACTCAGGAGACTCCCAGTTAGATAGCAAATGTTCCTTTTTTCCATTTTTGTAGGTGAAATAGCTCCCGTTTCTTCATCATGCATGGCTGAGAAATCGACCGGAAAATGCTACAACTATAACGCCAAACTTTTTTCAAAATTTGCTCCATACTATCGACAGAAACACGGCAAGGATCCATCCTCAACGTGTTTTTAACATATATATTCGATAATATATCCGTCGAGGAAATTGGTTTCTCATAAGAAGCGATTGGAAAAATGGCTACCTCAGTATTTTACGCAAGGTTTTCTGCAGGAGACACCATGTGCCATGCTATATATGGTCCCTTACAGCCATTCTTCAATGGAAATGCCTAAAAAGACGTCACAATGCTGTAGACACGTTGGGGAATACGTAGAAAACGTAAGCTCATTCGTAGCTCATTCAGTTCTGTTATACTCACAGACAATATTTTGACCGTATTGGAAACTTTGGAGTGTTTTCTATCCAATACAAATAATAATATGCCTATATTAGCAACTGAGACTGAGGAGCTGGCCGTTTACAATGGGTACCTTTTCATCAAAGCTACTCAATACTGCCCCTGCAGCCATAAGAAGTTAAGGATCTGACCCTTTTTTTTTCCCGCCTAAAATGACATACCGAAATCTAACTGCCTGTAACTCAGGACCTGAAGCAAGGATATGCATATGCTTGATACCAGACACAACAGGGGTTCATACTGTATAACCCAGTTCTTATATTTTAATATAAAAATTGATTTTATCAAACAAAACTATGCTACATTTGATCTCTTGGACCCTCAGGATGACAAAGTAGAGCAAGATTACTGAATGTAAGTACATTATTTACCTTGCCATGAAAATTGTTTTGCTGTTGTGCACTCTCCTCAAACATTAGCATTGTATTTTTTCACAGTAATAGCTATTGTAAATTGGACAGTTAGATTAACAATCATTTAAGTTTTCTGCCCATATAAGACATGTCTGTGTCCTGGGAAATGTTCTTGTTACAATGTCATGCTAATCACATTAGCGCATGTTAGCTCAACCGTCCTGATATAAGATTTAAGTCCTGATCTGGAGATTACAAATGGCTGTGGTTTAAACTAGCTAATTTAACAGACAATATTTGCTTAGAATTCCGTGGCATCATTTTATAGTATGAATAAAATAGTAACAATAGATTTGCGGCTATTCTGTGATGAGCGGTTAACAAAAGAAATAGGCATTCCTATATGCTTAATTTAGAGTTATTAAACAAACGTTGGACTATGTTATATTTTTAATACATGGTAAGGATACATGATGTGACTCTGCTGATTTGAAAAACATTAGCTTGAAAGGCATGAACTCTGCTTAGTTTTTGTGCGCAGGCTGTACATACTTTATTATTCTCTCATTCACAATTTGACAAGCATAATGCCTTGATAATGCCTTGAACTTCACAGCAGCATCCCCTTTTAGTGGCCGTAATGCACCCTAAAAAAATCCATGCCTTTTGTGGCCAGTGGCCATTGAGCCCTTGGCCCGGAGAGTTGCGTTGTGCCCTTCTCCCTGAGTGCACCACATGGCTCTCCATCACGTCTTTCTCACAGGCTACAAGTGAAGACCGAGACATGTCTGGTTAGACTGTAAACTCTCCTTCCAGACTCACATTAAGCATCTCCAATCCCAAATTAAATCTAGAATCGGCTTCCTATTTTCGCAAACAAAGCCTCCTTCACTTATGCTGCCAACCATACCCTCATAAAAACGGACTATCCTACCGATCCTTAACTTTGGCGATGTCATTTACAAAATAGCCCCCAACACTCTACTCAGCAAACTGGATGTAGTCTAACACAGTGCCATCCGTTTTGTCACAAAAGCCCCATAAACTAACCACCACTGCGACCTGTATGCTCTCGTTGGCGGGCCCTCACTACATATCCGTCGCCAAACCCACTGGCTCCAGGTCATCTATAAGTCTTTGCTAGATAAAGCCCCACCTTATCTCAGCTCACTGGTCACGTTAGCAACACCCACCCATAGCACGCGCTCCAGCAGGTATATTGCAATGTTCATCCCCAAAGCCAACACTTTCTTTGGCCACATTTCCTTCCAGTTCTCTGCTGCCAATGACTGGAGCAAATTGCAAAAATCTCTGAAGCTGGAGACACATATCTCCCTCACTAACTGTAAGCATCAGCTGTCAGAGCAGCTTACCAATCACTGTACCTGTACACAGCCAATCTGTAAATAGCACACCCAACTACCTCATCGCCATATTATTACTTACCCTCTTGCTCTTTTGCACCCCAGTATCTCTACTTGCACATCATCATCTGCACAACTATCACTCCAGTATTAATGCTAAATTGTAAATATTTCACCTCTATGGCATCTTTATTGCCTACCTCCCTACTCTTCTACATTTGCACACACTGTACATAGATTTTTCTATTTTTCTTTTCTATTGTGTTATTGACTGTATGTTTGTTTATGTAACTCTGTGTTGTTTTTGTCGCACTGCTTTGCTTTATCTTGACCAGGTCGTAGTG
This sequence comes from Oncorhynchus keta, assembly GCF_023373465.1. Classification (NCBI taxonomy): domain Eukaryota; kingdom Metazoa; phylum Chordata; class Actinopteri; order Salmoniformes; family Salmonidae; genus Oncorhynchus; species Oncorhynchus keta. The sequence continues at coordinate 9,809,932 of NC_068446.1, forward strand.
GTAAATGAGAACTTGTTTTCAACTGGCCTACCTGGTTAAAGGTTACATTTTTTTTTAAAGGCTATATGCACAAATGTTCCATTAGCGGGAAAACACCAGTATCAAAAGTGACCGCAAATGTGATTATGCATATAATGCTTTACTATAAAGGTGCATTTTTATGGTGAAAATGAGTGGTGTAGAGCCTAACTTTGGATTAATGTGCTTCATTTTAAGAAGTTATTTCGCCACTTTAGTTGTGATACAAACCTTATCAAAACATATAGGCCTATCAGCTAGGCTACATGAGGTGTGCAACTATGATTTTAAAAAATTGCAAAAAGAAGGCATTGTTTCTTGCCTAATGCTGGGCATCATTCACAAGTGATAATATATAATTCAAGTGATAGGCTAATACCCATCAGACTATTTTTGATTTAATTTTGTCTTTATAAATACTAAATATTATATGTGTGACATTTATTTTGATTTAGAATGGAAAATTATCATGAACCTGTCTCTAAACAGGGGCAGCGGGAAAAAATACATGTCATCTATGCACTTAAATAGCGAATGGATGAGTGCTGAGTACCAGGCAGTTAGCAAGTTTGGTAGGCTACCAATTACCATCAGCTGCATCAGAGCTTGCAGAAGCCTAATTACCTTGACTAAATGGTCACGTAGAATTTGACTGCCTTCCTGACTTCCTGACAGCTCTAGTCACGCCAAGGTTCTTTGCACTCTGGAAAAGGGGACACTGTGGAATTTTCAACCGTTATGGAGAGGTCTTGGAGTGGGCAGGCCTTCCCAGGGACGAAAAGCAGCTCTGTTTTGTGGGAGTTGAGCTTGAGGTGGTGGGCCGATATCAAAGCTGAGATGTCTGACAGGCATGCAGAGAAGAGTGTCGCCACCTGACTTTCAGAAGGGAGGAAGGTGAAGAGTAGTTAAGTGCCATCCACATAGCAATGATAGAATAGACCATGTGAGTATATGATGGAGCCGAGTGACTAGGTGTATAGAGAGAAGAGGAGAGAGACTGGTACTGAGCCCTGAGGGACACCAGTAGTGAGAGCATGTGGTGCAAACACAGATCCTCCCAGGTAGGATGCAATCCAAGAGTGTGCAGAGTCTCAGACACCCAGCTCTGAGAGGGTGGGGGCAGGAAAGGTTGGTTCACGATGTCAAAGGCAGTGGATAGAACTAGGAATATGAGAACAGAGGAGAGAGAGTCAGCTTTGGCAGTGTGGAGAGCCTCCATGACACAGAGAAGAGCAGTCTCGGTTGAGTGACCCATCTTGAAGCCTGACTGGATAGGGTCAAGACGATCGTTCTGAGAGAGATAACGAGAGAGTCAGAGACAGCATGATTGAGTGTTTCGGAAATACAATAAAGGGATGCTGGTCTGTAGTTTTTGACATTAGAGTGGTGTTAGAGTGGTGTTCAGTGTTCATCTGAAGAGAGGGGAGAAAGAGTTCAAGGCATAGGGTAGTTCTGTTTGAGTGAGACTAGTGGACTCAATAGGCATGAGGAGCGTCAATAGTGAATGTGGAGCGGATGTAGTTAGCCTTCTTCTCAAAGTGGTTGACAAAGTTGTCCGCAGAGAGGGAGGGGGAGGGGTGGAGGATTAAGGCGGGAGGATCTTACTAGGGAAATGGAAATGAGTTTCCTAGGGTTAGAGGCAGAAGCTTGACATTTAGAGTGACACAAAGTGGCTTTTGCACTGGATACAGAGGAAGAGAAGGTAAGCTGCCCGCAGCCCTGTTCAGCTCGCAGAGAGTCATTCAGCCATGGAGCATGAGGGGAGGGTCGACCCGGCCGGGAGGAAAGGGGAGTGTGTGAGTCACGGGATACGGAAAGGGAGGAAAGTCATGTTGAAGACGCAGAATCAGGAGACAGGAGGGGGAATGATTCAGCAGAAGGGAGATAGGATAGAAGAGGAGAGAGTAGTGGGGGAGAGAGAACAAAGATTGTGACAGCGCACATAACCATCTGGGTAGGGGCTGATTGGCTAGGGTTGGAGGAGAGGGAGACAGAAAAGGAAACAAAGTAGTGATCAGAGACCTGGAAGGGGGTTGTAGTTGAGTTTAGTAGGAGAACAGCCTACAGCAAAGATGAGGTCAATTGTATTGCCTGCCTTGTGAGTGGGAGGAGACTGGGAAACGGTGAGGTCAGAAGAGGCAAGGATGTTCACATCGTTCTTAGTACTCGGTCAGTAACAGAGTAGTAAATACTGACTGCATCCTCAGTCGCACAGAACAACATACCAAATCCCCAAACTCTTATAAATGGATGCCCCTTGACATCCTCTCTGATGATAGGTGGTTCAGCCCATTCTTCTCTCTCCATTTTCTCCTCTCATCCCCCTCTCCATAATCTACGCACACATTTGAGCCCTCAGCAGCTGCCACTAGACAATCCTCCCTCACTAACACATTATCATCACTCAGAACATTATCATATTTTCTCTCTTTCAACTTCTCTCACCTGTTCTCTCTCTCTCTCTCTCTCTCTCTCTCTCTCTCTCTCTCTCTCTCTCTCTCTCTCTCTCTCACACAAACACCCTATCTATCTCTTCCTCCCTCCCTTTTTGCCCTTCATCATGTGATGTGTTGTGTGTAGTTGTGTAATTGTGTGTATTCTGCCTGTGTGTCTATGTGTTGTACCCTGACGCTCAACCTCCATTGCCATTGTTTAACAGCCAGATGTGGTGGTCCCGCCCCCTGCCCCCCGTACCCATAATCCCTGTGATCCTTATACCAGCTGAGACCATTCCTGCCATCGCTCCACCCTTCTCTCCACCCGTACCCTGGTCACCCATGTCACAGGTCATACTCTCTTCGTTTTTTCTCTCCTCTCATCTGTTACTGTTTTTTTTTTACACCCCTCCCATTTGGATTCTGTTTTGGTGGGGGTGGTGGAGTTTGAAGGATGAGTGTTTCTGGAGAGATATTCAGCTTCGGGTGGTTGTTTTTACCTCCAGACCTGTAGGAGAGATCAGCCCAGTGAAGCGCCAGAAGGAGTTGTCTGTTATTAAGGCTGTAGTTTGGGGTGTTTGGGTCGAGGCTTCAAGCTTCAGGAGTTCGGCACAACAGAACACCATGTCATGTCGCATATGGACCCATTCTGCCGTGATAATCTCTAGCCGATGCTTTCAAAATGTTCTACCAAAACATGCGGAGAGTAAGTGATTATTTTGTCTCACAAGTTTTGGGGGGGGGGGGGTTTGCCAAATGTATTTATTTTTTGTTGTTGTGTGAAGCTTTTGCAACATACAACCAGGGTAATCGTGAGGTGAAAAAAAATAAGTATTTTCTCACTAAATATTTTGAAAAACAAAACTGAGTTAATTTTGTTTCTCTGTTGCAGGCAAACCCACCTCCAGTGATGGTCAACACAGACAGTTTGGACACCCTCGCATACGTAAGTCTACATTTCTTTTCACATGCACAGAAAAACACTGAACTGAAATTAGCCACAAATAAATGTATGTAGTTCTGTCCTTGAGCTGTTCTTGTCTATTGATGTTCTGTATTATGCCATTCTCTATTATGTTTTGTGTGGACCCCAGGAAGAGTAGCTGCTGCTTTTGCAACAGCTAATGGGGATCCTAATAAAATGCAAAACCAAATGGTTATTAGAGAACTGTTATTTAATTACCATGTTACCATGTAATGTCGACGATGTAGGCTACGTACCAGGAAATAATGGACTACAAATAGAGTGTAACCATCCTGTCCTTTGTTGATGAAGCACAACGTAGTTGCTGTTAAAGCGAAATACCATGTCAAAGTTATAATCTATAATTGTTACCAGCCAGAGCTAGAAATCAAAGATGCAAGCTACAGACGTTGACTATTATGTCTGGTTTATCTACTGGGTGATTTGAACCTCTCTTTGTACAGTATGCAGCAACAACATTGTACTGTACATTTTTCATTATAATTACTTTCTGTTACATTTCAATTGCCAGGCAAAGTGAGCCTCCCGAATGTTTAGAATAGTGTATTTATCTGGGCTGGGGAAATGCCTTCCATTGAGATTGTTTATTGAGATTACAAGCCAAATAAGGATGTGTGGTCTAGTCTCTGTGCATAATTCTGCTGAGGGGAATATAGAATGTATACTCATCCCCTGTAAATGCGCTGCTCAATCTAATGGTCAATGAATAGCACGTATATTACAGTAACTGCAGTTCCCGATGGAAATTGCTGGTGATGTGACGATTGCATGAGAACAGGTCCTCGCCATAGCAGCATGGTAATATTAATAAAGAGAGGCCGTACTTTTGAGGGATACGGTTGAGGTGTGAATTACAATAACCAGGGTGCCAGTTTTACACAGAGAACATCAATAAGGTGTGTGTGTCTGTGTCTGTGCGTTTGTGTGTGTGCGCGTGCATTTCTGCCAGATGACAAGATGCTTCTAAGACACCAGGGGAGAATAGTTATTTGCTCTGAGGGTCTTACTATGGTCCTGTGCCCAGAGATTCCATTCTGTCTCAGTGCTTGGGTGTATCCAGTGTTGAATGCTTGACTTCGTCTCAGCAGCCTAGAGAGTGACTGTTTTGAGTTCAGTAGTGTTGCTTGCACTGACTGCCTTGTGCATCTGTTTCCCTAGGACTCTGATGACAGCATCAGAGTCCTCATTTAAAAACGTTGAGTACGTACAAAATATACCCCAAAACATGCCAGTGTTCATGCAAAAGTTGGCATTTATTAAAACTGAACTTGAACAGAGAATTTGCTTAGCTTCCCACAAACTTCAGACCATGCTTACACACAGTTTCTAGTGGTTGAAGTATTGCATTGCAAGCAGGTAAGTAGCCTAGTATTTTGTGCAAATAGACAGGAATGCATTTGGTATTTAAAGGCCTTAGAGTCACATCGGGGAGCTTAAAGCCTGGGTTACAGGATCACACCCAAACAGCCCAAATCATGGACAGAGCCTTGTGTAACACTGGCATGCTGGGGTTGGTTGGGAGATTAATTGTTGGGTGTTTATTTATTTTCCTTTTGCAACTTTAATTTAGGAACTCTAAACCTCTAATCCCTCCCCAGCACCGTCTGTGTGTATTATTTTATCTCTAACATTGTTATTCAACCAAACTGATTGAAAGAAAAAGTGGAAAAGGAAGTTTCTACTACACCAAATGTCTTTAATTGGTCCTAATTTGGAGCCTGTATGGCTACCCTGGGAGAGAGAGAGGGAGCAAGAGAGTGAGAGAGAAAAACAGAGCGATGTTTCTGAGATTTACTCTAATTTGGGGCCTGTATGGCTACCCTGGGAGAGAGCGAGCGAGAGAGGAAGGCCTTAGAGAGAGAAGGGGGGATTGTAAAAGGGAAGGGGATACCTAATCAGTTGTCCAACTGAATGTATTCAACTGAGATGTGTCTTCTGCATTTAACCCAACCCCTCTGAATCAGCTGCCTTAATCGACATGCACATCTTCAGTGCCCTGGGACAGTGGGTTAACTGCCTTGCTCAGGGGAAGAACGACAGATTTTTACTTTGTCAGCTTGGGAGTTCGATCCAGCAACCTTCCGGTTGGTGGCCCAAAGCTCGAAAGACACTAAACATAAAGGTGCATCTGGGTCTATAAGGGCACAGGGCGAGACCAAGATGCAGACACGGGAGGCAGATGGTTCGAGTCTCTGATATTTATTATAATCCAAGGGGCAGGCAAGAGAATGGTCGTGGACAGGCGAAAGATCATAACAAGGTCAGAGTCCAGGAGGTACACAGTGGCAGGCAGGCTCGAGGTCAGGGCAGGCAGTATGGTCAGGCAGGCAGGTTCAGAGTCAAGGCAGGCAAGGGTCAAAACTGGGAGGACTAGCAAAAGAGAGATAAGAAAAAGCAGGCGCATGGAAAAACACGCTGGTTGACAAGACAAGACGAACTGGCAACAAACAAACAGAGTTTCACCGGAATAAATACCCAGGGAATAATGGAGAAAACGGGTTACACCTGGAGGTGGGTGGAGACAATCACAAAGACAGGTGAAACAGATCAGGGCGTGAAAGGATCATTTTCACAAATTCTCAAGTGTAGTTTTTAATAAATTTCCTTTTGGATCACTGAGATTAGGATCTGTACTTATCTATTTCTTAATTATTTATGTTTTTTGATGAGACATTATGCATGTTAACACAATTTCTTCAACTACCCACTCAAAAATTATCATTGCCGCAACAATTTTCAACAACATAATGAACAAATAAATGGTTGACATTGCGCCCCTAATGGAGAGGCCTGAGTAAAAAAATAAAATAAAATGTAATTATTAATATTTATTTCATAATTTATATCATTACCATAACACAACCTTTAAAAAAAATGTTTTGTCACATTCACTTGTGTATACATCTTATCTATTTGATTTATCTATACATAAAGAACAAAGGTCACACTACCAAATTAAGCCCAAATGCGTTTTCTTTTAATATTTCTTAAATATTGGTGCATTACGGTAATGATAAACAGGTTTCGGTAATGAGTGTTGTATAGTTTGCCATTGAAAAACTGTTCTGATCTCAGAGATTCAGTATTCCAACAAATCATCAAAGTGTGCAATTAATTAATCCCAAATGATTTGTGGCTTGAAGTAAGTTAAATGGGGTTTATAGACCCCATATTTCACTGTTTTACAAAAAATTTATACAATAGGTTTAAGAAATGTTCTTAGTAATTAAATAAAGTTACCAGCACAGCACACCCATTGACTATATATTAGAATTATCGTATTATCATTGCCAAAATGAACGCTCTCATCACTGAAATCGACCTAAAAAGAACATATTAATGAGAAATGTGTGTTTCGGTAATGAGAGGCCATTAGCTCAATCTGCAGGCAGCCATTATACTCTAGGTGGCCGTTTTAATACTCATCATTGCATCATGTATCAAAAGGTTGGCTGGTCCTCATTAAAGTCCTGTTGATCACTTCACTATTCCCTTTTTGTTTACAAAGCTCTACTACACAAGCTTCCGACTTACCTAAGTTCATTGTTGAAGACTAAAAACATAACTTACCAAACCCGTTCACAGGGTTGGTTATCTCTTGAGGTTCCTCGGGTCTCCACCGAATTAGCAAAATCTTTTTTTAGTTTTAATGAGCCTCACTGCTGGAACAATTTGCAGAACTCATCACAATTAGATGTTGTGGTGCCGCTTAGGCAGTTTAGGGTGTTAATTAAGGACCTATAGTAGTAGCTGAGGACTATAACTGTTTTTTTTATGTTGTGTTTTGTGTTGCTTGCTGTTTAACATTGTGTTGGTTGTTGTATTGTTGTGATCAGGGCACCCTTGAGAATGGGACCATGGTCTTAATGGGGTTTCCCCTGAAAAAATAAATAATAATATGAGTCAGCAAACAATTGACCACATCACTAAAGCCCATTCATGCCTCCATTATTATTATTAATTGACCACATCACTAAAGCCCATTCATGCCTCCATTATTATTATTAATTGACCACATCACTAAAGCCCATTCATGCCTCCATTATTATTATTAATTGACCACATCACTAAAGCCCATTCATGCCTCCATTATTATTATTAATTGACCACATCACTAAAGCCCATTCATGCCTCCATTATTATTATTAATTGACCACATCACTAAAGCCCATTCATGCCTCCATTATTATTATTAATTGACCACATCACTAAAGCCCATTCATGCCTCCATTATTATTATTAATTGACCACATCACTAAAGCCCATTCATGCCTCCATTATTATTATTAATTGACCACATCACTAAAGCCCATTCATGCCTCCATGTTATTGTTCTCTGACTTTTTTCCAAATTGAGCTTTTTAGCCATTTTAGCCCTCAACACAAGGGGGTGTTGAGAATAAGAACCTCATTCTGAAGGCATATAAGCGAATACATTAACTGGTGGTCATCTAAGAACTACTACTCTAGATGATGCATGATGGGTGAATAAAACTCAATTTAATTACTGATTTTTACGTAATACATGTAATACTTTAATGTAAACTTCAACTAGAATTTAAAAAAAATATATGATTTACGGACAAACTGCAACAACATATTTATATATGTTTATATAAATATTTATATAAAATACAACATCTATGTGTTTTTTGCAAACAGGTTTTTCTAATTTATTAAAGTAAAATTGTATAACGTGACCAGAGAATTTAATCCGGACGCATTTCGGTAATGATAATTTGGGGTAAAAATGTACAAGAATACTATGGATGGGAGCCCCCACCACCGAGAGGTCTAAGGTTTCCACGGTTATTTCTCTGCTGACTGGGCGGGCATTGGAATGGGAGAGAGGAGAGGAGGAGCTTGAGTCTTATGAGGGGTTCATGGATCTGTTTAAATGTATTTTCGATCATCCCGCGAAGGGAAGAGAGGGAGGTGAGCATCTGCTTCAGCTCTAGCACAGGAATCAGACACCTGCTGAGTATGTGCATACCTTCCGGACAGTAGCAGCTTCCAGTGGATGGAATGAGACAGCGCTAAGCACGTTATTTAGAAGAGGTCTGGGCAAGGAGGGCCATCCATCTGGAAAACCTCCTCCGGGAGCGTCGGCATCTTCATCGCTTTTCTCCCTCCTTCGGCGAGTGTTTGGGATCAGAGGCTGAACCCATGGAGGTAGGGGTGACATAAGTCCCCGCGGCGGAATGACGCAGGCGGATACAGCTGGGTCTCTGTCTATACTGTGGCCAGGTAAGGCACAAGCGCCAGCGGTGTCGCAGACGGACGATCACGGGATGTTAGATCCCCTGGACCAGGAGTGAGTATTCCATCTACTGCTCTTCCTGTTAGACTCTTTGTAGTACCCATCCCTTTGGCTGACTGTCCCTCATGCCCTGTGTCTACAGCTCTAGTGGATTCAAGGTCTCTACTGTCGGCCTTTAGGATCTGGAACCATCACACACATCACCCAACCACTCACCCTCACCGTGGAGCCCAATCACCAGGAAAACATCCCCTTCGCATCACCAGTGCACCCGTTCACAAGATCATCCTCGGAGTACCTTAGTTTCAGCGCCATAACCCTACCATCTCATGGTCGAGGATGAGAGTCACCGACTGGTCACCTGAATACCGGAGGACCTGCCTCAGAATGGTTCCACGTCGGTTGAGAGTCCTGTGGTTGCCCTCCAGCCCAACAATCCCAGAGGAATAGCAGAATCTAAGGGTGGTATTCTCAAGACCCGTGCTACCTGTTTCCCTCTTCATCGCCCCTGTGACTGTGCATTGACCTGTTTTCCGGTGCTACACCTAAATGCAGACGTATCTACCCTCTGGCGGTGGCTGAGACCCAGACCATGGAGAAGTACAGTTTAAGTCTGAAGTTTACATACACCTTAGCCAACTACATTTAAACTCAGTTTTTCACAATTCCTGACTTTTAATCCTAGTAAAATCCCTGTTTTAGGTCAGTTAGGATCACCACTTTATTTTAAGAATGTGAAATGTCAGAAAAATAGTAGAGAGAATTATTTATTTCAGCTTTTATTTCTTTCATCACATTCCCAGTGGATCAGTTTACATACACTCAATTAGCATTTGGTAGCATTGCCTTTAAATTGTTTAACTTGGGTCAAACGTTTAGGGTAGCCTTCCACAAGCTTCCCACAATAAGTGGGGTGAATTTTGGCCCATTCCCCCTGACAGAGCTGGTGTAACTGAGTCAGGTTTGTAGGCCTCCTTGCTTGTACACACTTCTTCAGTTCTGTCCACAAATGTTCTATAGGATTGAGGTCAGGGCTTTGTGATGACCACTCCAACACCTTGACTTTGTTGTCCTTAAGCCATTTTGCCACAACTTTGGAAGTATGCTTGGGGTCCATTTGGAAGACCCATGTTCGACCAAGCTTTAACGGATGTCTTCAATATATCCACCTAATTTTCGTTCCTTATGATGTCATCTATTTTGTGCAGTTCACCAGTCCCTCCTGCAGCAAAGTACCCCCCCACAACATGATGCTGCCAACCCCATGCTTCAGGGTTGGGATGGTGTTCTTCGCCTCCCACTTTTTCCTCCAAACATAACGATGGTCATTATGGCCAAACAGTTCTATTTTTGTTTCTTCTGACCATTTTAGACATTTCTCCAAAAAGTACGATCTTTGTTCCCATGTGCAGTTGCAAACCGTAGTCTGGCTTTTTTATGGGAGTTTTGGAGCAATGGCTTCTTCCTTGCTGAGCGGCCTTTCAGGTTATGTCAATATAGGACCTGTTTTACTGTGGATATAGATACTTTTACTTGTGTCATGCACAAAGTAGATGTCTTTACCGAGTTGCCGAAACTATAATTTGTTGACAAGAAATTTGTGGAGTGGTTGAAAAACAATTTTTATTGACTACAACCTTAGTGTATGTAAACTTCCGACTTCAACTTTACATTCAACAGGGTTTCATCCGCAGGTCCACGTCCTGTGCGTTGGATGGTTTCTTCTTCGTTGCCAAGGATTACACACTTGTATCGATTACTGTGGACTCAATGACATCACCACGAAGTATCGGTACCCTCTCCCGCTGGTGCCGTCAGCCATTGAGCAGCTCCGCGGGGCCTGGTTCTTCACCAAACTGGACCTGTGGAGTGCCTACAATCTCATTCACTTCCGGGAGGGGGATGAGTGGAAGACGCCTTTTGGCCTAGCCAATGTTCCGTCAGTGTTCCAGGCATTCGTCAACGAGGTGTTCAGGGACATGCTCGGACGTCAGGTGATTGTGTACATGACATCCTGATCTTCCCGGCCAACCTGGAAGATCACATCACTCACGTTCGAGCAGTCCACGAACGCCTCTTGACTAACCACCTGATCGTCAAGGCAGAGAAGAGCCAATTCCACCAGAGGGCTGTCTCCTTCTTGGGCTACCAAATCAGCACACAGGGAGTGAGGATGGAGGACAAGAAGGTAGATGCGGTAAGGTCATGGCCAGTCCCAATCACCATCAAGGTGTTACAATGGTTTATGGGGTTTGCCAACTTTTACCGCCGCTTCATCAGGAACTTCAGTGCCCTCGTCGCCCCTCTCACCTCCCTCCTCAAGAGTGGGCCTCATAGGTTGGTTTGGTCTCCAGCAGCCAATGAGGCCTTTCGTGAGAATTGTCCTCTCACGTGCATCTACATTCCCTCAGAGATAAGGGATTGCCTGCTGACCCGGGCACACACAGCTGTCGTCGCTGGACATCCATGTATTTCTCGCACCATCCATTCCCTCACTGAGAAATACTGGTGGCCCACCTTGGTGCAGGAAGTTACGCGGTATGTCAACTCCTGTTCCGTGTGTGCTCAAACATAAGTCCCCCTGGAATGCTCAGCAGGGAAGCTCCTGCCGCTTCCCGTGCCTCAGCGACCTTGGTCCCATCTATCCATTGACTTTTTTACTGATCTTCCCCCTTCTGATGGTTTCACCGCCATTCTGGTGGTAGTGGATAGATATTTTCCAAGTCATGTCGATTCATCCATTTTCCTGGTCTTCCCATTGATCTCCAGGTCGCTGAGGCACTCTTCCAGCAGGTCTTCCGGCATTATGGCCTTCTGGAGGACATTGTCTCGGACCATGGCCCCCAATTCACATATGGCGGGCCTTCTTGGAGAAGCTTTGGGTCATGGTTAGTCTCACACCCAGGTATCAGCCTCAGTCTAACGGGCAGGAGGAGAGGATGAATCAGGAGCTAGTGAGGTACCTGAGGAGTCACAGTCAGGACCTGCAGGGTGAGTGGGCACGTTTCCTTCCTTGGGCCGAATACATCCAGAATTCTCTACGTAACTCCTCCACTGGGTTGAACCCCTTCCAGAGTGTTTTGGGTTTACAGACGGCCCTGGCTCCATGGACACCAGGCCAGACCATGGCTCCTGTGGTAGATGAGTGGTGCCGGCGCGTGGAGGAGGTGTGGAACAATGTGCATGTGAGACTCCAGAGTGCCGTCAATCGTCAGAAGGAACAGGCAGACCATCACAGCAGTGAGACCCCTGTGTTCCATTCTGGGGATCGTGTTTAGCTCCCACTCCACCTGCCCTGCAAGAAACTGAGCCCCTGGTTTGTGGGGCCATTCAAGGTTCTCCGGAGGGTCAATGAGGTGACATACATACCCTCTTTTTATGTTTATTTTTATTTTACCTTATTTAACCAGGCAGGCCAGTTGAGAGCAAGTTCTCATTTACAACTGCGACCTGGCCAAGATAGAGCAAAGCAGTGTGACACAAACAACACAGTTACACATGGGATAAACAAACGTACAGTCAATAAAACAACAGAAAAGTCTATATACACAGTGTGGAAATGTAGTAAGATTAGGAAGGTATGGCAATAAATAGGCCATAGTTGAGAAATAATTATAATTTAGCATTAACACTGGAGGTGATTGATGTGCAGAAGATGAATGTGCAAGTAGAGACACTGGGGTGCACAGGAGCAAAAACATAAATAACAATATGGCGATGAGGTAGTTGGGTGGATTATTTACAGATGGGCTATGTACAGGTGCAATGATCTGTAAGCTGCTCCGACAGCTGATGCTTAAAGTTGGTGAGGGTGATATACATTTCCAGCTTCAGTTATTTTTGCAATTCGTTCCAGTCATTGGCAGCAGAGAACTGGAAGGAATGGCGGCCAAAGTAGGAGTTGGCTTTGGGGGTGACTAGTGCAATATACCTGCTTGAGCACGTGCTACGTGTGAGTGCTGCTATGGTGACCAGTGAGCTGAGATAATGCGGGGCTTTACCTAGCAAGGACTTATAGATGACCTGGAGCCAGTGGATTTGGTGACAAATATGAAGCGAGGGCCAGCCAACGAGAGCATACATGTCACAGTGGTGTGTAGTATATGAAGCTTTGGTGACAAAACGGATGGGACTGTGATAGACTACATCCAATTTGCTGAGTAGAGTGTTGGAGGTTATTTTGTAAATGACATCGCCGAAGTCAAGGATCGGTAGGATGGTCAGCCTTACGAGGGTATGTTTGGCAGCATGAGTGAAGGAGGCTTTGTTGAGAAATAGGAAGACGATTCTAGATTTAATTTTGGATTGGAGATGTGTAATGTGAGCTTTGAAGAAGAGTTTACAGTCCAACCAGCCACCTAGGTATTTGTAGTTGTCCACATATTTTAAGTCAGAACTGTCCAGAGTAGTGATGCTGGATGGGTGGGCAGGTGCGGGCAGCGATCGGTTGAAGAGCATGCATTTAGTTTGCTTGCATTTAAGAGTGGTTGGAGGCCACGAAAGGAGTGTTGTATGGCATTGAAGCTCATCTGGAGGGTTGTGTCCAGAGAAGGGCCAGAAGTATACCGAATGGTATCGTCTGCGTAGGGGTGGATCAGAGAATCACCAATATGGAGAATCACCAATACGGCTGCACAGTATTGTGTTTTATCAATGACGGTTATGATATCGTGTAGGACATTGAGCGTGGCTGAGGTGCACCCATCAACAGCTCGGGAAACCAGATTGCATAGCGGAGAAGGTACGGTGGGATTCGAAATGGTCGGTGATCTGTTTGTTAAACCTCTTGTAACTACCCATCCCCGATTCAGGAGAATTGTCATCAACTGATACTAAGTAGCATAACGCAAAGTACAAAAAATCTTACTAGAAAATATTCATATTCATGACATCACAAGTGAAATATATTCAAACACAGCTTAGCCTTTTGTTAATCACCCTGTCATTTCAGATTTTGAAAATATGCTTTACAGCCAAAGCAAGACACGTATTTGTGTAAGTTTATCGATAGCCTAGCATAGCATTATGCCTAGCTAGCAGCAGGCATTCTGGTCACGAAAATCGAAAAAGCAATCAAATTAAATCGTTAACCTTTGATGAGCTTCGGAAGTTTTCACTCACGAGACTCCCAGTTAGATAGCAAATGTTCCTTTTTTTCCAGAAAAATTATTTTTGTAGCCAAAAAATTGTTCTTCACGTTTGGCTGAGAAAACGACCGGAAATTGCGGTCACGACAACGCCGAAAAATGTTCCAAATTAGCTCCATAATATCGACAGAAACATGGCAAACGTTGTTTATAATCAATCCTCAAGGTGTTTTTCAAATATCTATTCGATAATATATCAACCGGGAGAGAGCTTTTTTCAGTAAGACCGGGTAGAAAAATGGCTACCTTTGTCTTTTGCGCGATAAATACACAAAGAGCCATCAGGTGGACACTGACGCAATGTTGTCGCTCAGGCTCATTTTTCAAAATAAAAGCCTGAAACTATGTCTTGTGATACTAGACACATTACGAAGCCATAGAAAAGGCAATTTCGTTGATATCCCATTCACTGCTCAATAGGGAAGCATAGGAAGGGACTCTTATTTAGAAACCGCTGCGTTCCTGATTGTATTTTTCTCATTCTTTTTCTGTTATACTCACAGACAATATATTTACAGTTTTGGAAACTTTAGAGTGTTTTCTATCCTAAGCTGTCAATTATATGCATATTCTATTTTCTGGTCCTGAACAGATTCAACGGGTTAACTTGGCTTTCGAAGACTTTAGAAAGGCAGGGTAGGATAGATATAGGTCTGTAACATTTTGGGTCTAGAATATCATCCCCTTTGAAGAGGGGGATGACCCCGGCAGCTTTCCAATCTTTAGAGATCTCAGACGATACGAAAGAGAGGTTGAACAGGCTAGAAAAAGGGGTTGCAACAATTGTGGCAGATAACTTTAGAAACAGAGGGTCCAGATTGTCTAGCACAGCTAAATTGTAGGGGTCCAAATTTTGCAGCTCTTTCAGAACATCAGCTATCTGGATTTGGGGGAAAGAGAAATGGGGGAGGCTTGGGCAAGTTGCAGTGGGGGGTGCAGAGCTGTTTACCAGGGTAGGGGTAGCTAGGTGGAAAGCATGGACAGCTGTAGAAAAATGCTTATTGAAATACTTGATTATCGTAGATTTATTGGTGGTGACAGTGTTTCCTATCCTCAGCGCAGTGGGCAGCTGGGAGGAGGTGGTCTTATTCTCCATGGACATTACAGTGTCCCAGACATTTTTGGAGTTTGTGCTACAGGATGCAAATTTCTGTTTGAAAATGCTAGCCTTTGCTTTCCTAACTGCATGTGTATATTTGTTCCTTTCCTCCCTGAAGTTTTGCATATCGCGGGGACTATTCGATGCTAATGCAGTACGCCACAGGATGTTTTTGTGCTGGTCAAGGGAAGTCAGATCTGGAGTGAACCAAAGGCTATATCTGTTCTTAGTTCATTTCTTTTTTGAATGGGTCATGCTTATTTAATATGGTGAGGAAAGCACTTTGAAAGAATAACAAGGCATCCTCTACTGATGGAATGAGGTCAATATCCTTCCAGGATACCCGGGCCAGATTGATTAGAAAGGCCTGATCGCTGAAGTGTTTTAGGGAGTGTTTGGCAGTGATGAGGGGTGGTCGTTTGACCGCGGACCCATTACGGATGCAGGCAATGAGGCAGTGATGGCTGAGATCCTGGTTGAAGACAGTAGAAGTGTATTTAGAGGGCAGGTTGGTAAGGATGATATCTATGAGGGTGCCCGTGTTTACGGATATAGGGTTGTACATGGTAGGTTCCAAGATAATTTGTGTGAGATTGAGGGCATCTAGGTTAGATTGTAGGACGGCCGGGGTGTCCCAGTTTAGATCACCTAACAGTACAACCTCTGAAGATAAATGGGGGGCAATTCATTCACATATGGTGTCCAGGGCACAGCTGGGGGCCGAGGGGGGGGTCTATAACGAGCAGCAACAGTGAGAGACTTGTTTCTGGAAAGGTGGATTTTTAAAAGTAGAAGCTCGAATTGTTTGGGCACAGACCTGGATAGCATGACAGAACTCTGCAGGCTATCTCTGCAGTAGATTGCAACTCCTCACTCTTTGGCAGTTCTGTCTTGGTGGAAAATGTTGTAGTTGGGGATGGAAATTTCAGAATTGTTGGTGGCCTTCCTAAGCCAGGATTCAGACCCCGCTAGGACATCAGGGTTGGCGGAGTGTGCTAAAGCAGTGAATAAAACAAACTTAGGGAGGAGGCTTCGAATGTTAACATGCATGAAACCACGGCTTTTACGGTTAGAAGTCAGGAAATGATAGCTCCTGGGGAATAGAAGTGGAACTTGGGACTACAGGGCCTGGGTTAACCTCTACATCCCCAGAGGAAGAGAGGAGGAGAAGGATGAGGGCACGGCTAAAGGCTATAAGAACTGATAGTCTAGCGTGTTGGGGGCAGTGAATAAAAGGAGCAGAATTTTGGGCGTGGTAGAAAAAATTCCAGGCTTAATGTACAGACATGGGTATGGTAGGATGTGAGTACAGTGGAGGTAAACCTGGGCGTTGAGAGACGATGAGAGAGGTTTCATCTCTGTAGGGACAAGTTAAGCCAGGTGAGGTCTCTGCATTTGTGTGGGGTGGGACGAAAGATCTTTTTAAGGCATTTTGAGTGAGACAGTGAAATAAAACAGTAAAAAATAGCCAAGACAGCAGTAGACAAGCAATCACAGGTGTTGATCAGGAGAGCAAAGACAATAATGGGTAAATGGTCATTCACACACACAGATTCACGCATCCATGCACTTTACATACACCTTACATTATGATACTTCCACACCTCATTTATTTTTCTTAGTTTAAAGTTAATATTTTTTGTTACAATAAATATTTTTTAATATTTTTTAAGAACATTTTTTAATTGGCCTATACCTGTTGTTCGCGTCCCCTCATTTTTGCCACAGGCTATGAGCCGGCCTGTGACAGTATGCTATTCTTTTTTCTGAAATAGACTACATTATTTTCCTATCATGCATCTTTAGACCTGTCTAAAATAAATAATGGATTTATTGTGAAGCTGTAGGCTATATTACATGGATTTATTTGACATTTTTGTGTTGAAGCCAGGAGATGATAAATGTTTTATGTTAATTAGCAGTCAATTATCGTCAGACCTATAGTTAGTTGTTTGACAATCACCGGCTAAAATGGCATGACCGCAACAGCCCTAGTGGTGTATAGTTGGATTAGGGCAAGGACAGAGGCAGAGCAGTCGTAGTGATGATGGTACTGTAGTTAGGCAGGGACAGAGCAGCCCTTCTGTGATCCTCTCTTTCCCAAACATGGCTATCACCTCTAATCCCATGGAGATTATCCCCCCCGTGCCACACAGGAAGGCAGCATTAGTGCTGTGCACTGCTCAGAAAGCCCTGCCGCCTCCCTGCCTGCTACAGAACGCTGCAGTATTCCCCACTGAGCAGAGGGGATTTCACATGGATAGCCAGCCTGCGCTGCCCTTTATTAAGCTGCTACTGAGGGGTCAGCTCTGCTCTGCTCTTCTCTCACCAACCCGTTGTTTGTTATATCTAAAGTACTGCTACATACAGTATCAGTCAAAAGATTGGACACACTTACTCATTCATGTTTGTTTTTTTCAAATTTTTTAAATGTATTTTTTACTACTTTCTACATTGTAGAATAATAGTGAAGACATCAAAACTATGAAATAACAATAGTAATCAAAATACATTTTAGATTCTTCAAAGTAGCCACCCTTTGCCTTGATGACAGCTTTGCACTTTCTCTTTCCTCTCTGTCACCTGGAGTGCATTTCTCAGGTTTGCCTCCAAAAGTTCATTTGTGTTATTTATTCCACCTGGAGTTTGCCAATTAGGGTTGTGAATGAGGGTTGGTAGGAGAAGATGGTCTTTTAACAAATAAGGCAGGTGGGTGGAAGAAATAAGGGCAGGTCCATCAACAGGACATGGTCACAATCCAAAAATGTGGCTTTGAAAGTTCTCTCAAGCCAAAAACCATCAAGGTAGTCAAACTGGTTCTCATGAGGATTTCCACAGGTAACAGAGTTACCTTGCAGAGGATAAGTTCATTTGAGTTACCAGCCTTAGAAATCCCCAAATCATGCCCGTTCCATGAGTTTCAGCCACGGTTGACAACTCCATTGTGTCCTCCTCCCAGAGCGTAAGAACCTTGGTATAGAACAACATGGTCTTTTAACAAATAAGACCCGTAAATTCATATTATCCGCTAGAACAGCTCAAATAAGCAAAGCGCAGGTCCTAATCAGGCAGTCATCATCAACACTTTAAGACATGGTCCATTAAACAAACTATCCAGAAAGCCCGTCTGTACAAGTTTCAAGTAATTTCCACTGGCTTCCAGTTGAAGTGCAGCAGCTAAAGACCATGGTACCATGTGAGGGGAACACCTCAGTACCTCCAGGCTCTGATCAGGCCCTAAATGAAGGCACTGGTTCATCCACCTCTGGCCTGCTCGCCACCACTGGGAAGGAAGACTCAGCCCAGTTAAAACTACTGCTGCAGAGGATAAGTTCATTAAAGTTACCAGCCTTAGAAATCGGCAATTAACCTCTCTGGGACAGGCGGGACGCAAATGTCCCTCTTGGCCAATTGGCAGGTAAAATGCCAAATTCAAATAAAATTCTATAAAATTCAAACCTTCATTAAATCACACATGTAAGATACCAAATTAAAGCTACACTCGTTGTGAATCCAGCTAACATGTCAGATCTCAAAAAGGCTTTTCGGCGAAAGCATAAGAAGCTATTATCTGATGATAGCACAACAGTAAACAAAGAGAGAATAGCATATTTCAACCCTGCAGGCACCACAAAAAATATCTCAAAAGTTACCTGTAAACTTTGCCAAAACATTTCAACCTACTTTTGTAATACAACTTTAGGTATTTTTAAACGTTAATAATCGATCAAATTGAAGACGGGTCTATCTGTTTTCAATACAGGAGGATCACAAACTAATGCTACTTTTTTAGTCTTGCGCAACTCTCAAACAGTACACATAACGTTACCCTGATCCAAGATAGCCGTACTTCTTCATTACACAAAGGAATAACCCCAACCAATTTCCAAAGACTGGTGACATCCAGTGGAAGCGGTAGGAACTGCAAACAAGTGCCTTAGAAATCTCGTTTCCCAATGAAATTTTATTGAATAGACAGTGACCTAAAAAAAAAAAATCTGGATGGTTAGTCCTTCCTGCCTGCTACATAAGTTCTGTTATACTCACAGACATGATTCAAACAGTTTTAGAATCTTCAGAGTATTTTCTATTCAAATCTACTAATAATATGCATATCTCATATTCTTGGAATGAGTAGCGGGAAGTTGAAATTGGATACGCTATTTATCCAAAAGTGAAAATGCTGCCCCCTATCCCCCTATCCACCGCAGAGTGCAGCCCAAATAAATGATTCACTGAATTCAAGCAACAGACACATCTCAACATCAACTGTTCAGAGGAGACTGCATGAATCAGGCCTTAATGGTCGAATTGTTGCAAAGAAACCACAACGAATGGACACCACGAAGAAGAAGAGACTTGCTTGTGCCAAGAAACACGAACAAAGGACATTATATCGGTGAAAATCTGTCCTTTGGTCTGATGAATCCAAATTTGAGATTTTTGGAGGAGGAGGTGTGATGGTGTGGGGCTGCTTTGCTGGTGACAGTCTGATTTATTTAGAATTCAACGCACACTTAACCAGCATGGCTACCACAGCATTCTGCAGCAATACGTCATCCCACCTTGTTTACACTTTGTCCTGTTGAAAAACAAATGATAGTGAGACTATGACACAAAACACACCTCCAGGCTGTGTAAGGGCTATTTGACCTAGAAGGAGAGTGATGGAGTGCTGCATCAGATGACCTGGCCTCCACAATCACCGGACATCAACCCAATTGAGATGGTTTGGGATGAGTTGGACTGCAGAGTGAAGGAAAAGCAGCCAACAAGTGCTCAGTAATTGTGGGAACTCCTTCAAGACTGTTGGACAAGCATTCCAGGAGACTACCTCATGAAGCTGGTTGAGAGAATGCCAAGAGTGTGCAAAGCTGTCATCAAGGCAAAGGTTGGCTACTTTGAAGAATCTAAAATATATTTAGATTTGTTTAACACATTTTGGGTTACCACATGATTCCGTATGTGTTATTTCATTGTGTTGATGTCTTCACTATTATTCTACAATGTAGAAAATATTGAAAATTATAGGTAGGTAGTTGTGTCCAAACTTTTGACTGGTACTGGGTGCAGCTGAAGTTGGAAGTTTACATACACGTAGGTTACCGTTATTAAAACTTGTTTGTCAACCACTCCACAAATGTCTTGTTAAAAACTATAGTTTTGGCAAGTCGGCTAGGACATCTACTTTATGCATGACACAAGTAATTTTCACAACAATTGTAACTTATATTTCAATGTATCTCAAATCCAGTAGGTCAGAAGTTTACATACACTAAGTTGACTTTGCCTTTAATAAACAGCTTGGAAAATTCCTGAAAATGATGTCATGGCCTTAGAAGCCACTGATAGGCTAATTGACATAATTTGAGTCAATTGGAGGTGTACCTGTGGATGTATTTCAAGGTCTACCTTCAAACTCATTGCCTCTTTGCTCGACATCATGGGAAAATCAAAAGAAATCAGCCAAGACCCCAGAAATAAAATTGTAGACCTCCACAAGTCTGGTTCATTCTTGGGAGCAATTTCCAAATGCCTTAATTAAGGTACCACGTTCATCTGTACAAACAATAGTACGCAAGTATAAACACCATGGGACCACGCAGCCGTCATACCGCTCAGGAAGGAGACGCGTTCTGTCTCCTAGAGATGAATGTAGTTTGGTGCAAAAAGTGCAAATCAATCCCAGAACAACAGCAAAGGACCTTGTGAAGATGCTGGAGGAAACAGGTGCAAAATATTCTATATCCACAGTAAAACGAGTCCTATATCGATGTAAGGAAAAAGGGAGATGCTTGCAAGCCGAAGAACACCATCCCAACTGTGAAGCACGGGGGTGGCAGCATCATGTTGTGGGGGTGCTTTGCTGCAGGAGAGACTGGTTCTCTTCACAAAATACATGGCATCATGAGGAACGAAAATTATGTGGATATATTGAAGCAACATCTCAAGACATCAGTCAGGAAGTTAAAGCTTGGTCGCAAATTTCTTCCAAATGGACAATGACCCTAAGCATACTTCCAAAGTTGTGGCAAAATGGCTTAAGGACAACAAAGTCAAGGTATTGGAGTGGCCATCACAAAGCCCTAAACTGAATCCCATACAAAATTGGTGGGCAAAACTGAAAAAGCGTGTGCGAGCAAAGAGACTTACAAACCTGACTCAGTTACACCAGCTCTGTCAGGAGGAATGGGCCAAAATTCACCCAACTTATTGTGGGAAGCTTGTGAAAGGCTACCCAAAACGTTTGACCCAAGTTAAACAATTTAAAGGCAATGCTACCAAATACTAATTGAGTGTATGTAAACTTCTGACCCACTGGGAATGTGATGAAAAAAATAAAAGCTGAAATAAATAATTCTCTCTACTATTATTCTGACTTACAATAAAATAGTGATCGTAACTCACCTAAGACAGGGAATTGTTACTTGCATTAAATGTCAGGAATTGTGAAACTGAGTTTAAATGTATTTGACTAAGGTGTATGTAACTTCGACTGTGCCTAGTCCCTCACACCTCTTTCTTTAACACCTCCAGTTTGGGTTTTGAGGAATAGTGTGCCATCAAAATGAGACGTGCAGTGGGAAAGACGTTTGATCTTTCCATAGGCACCCTCTCCTGGGCCAATGGAGACAGCTCTCTTATGATCCCCACGATACTGATTGGCTGATGTCTTGTCTTTCAGGTGAATGGAGCAGAAGCAGATTATGAGTATGAGGAGATCACCCTGGAACGGGTAAGTAGGAGGAACATCACATCGTAGTTGTTACTTTAAACCCATCATCCATGGCTAACGTTTTCATAAAATAGATGTCTCTTAAATTAAAGAGCCAATCACCAGTTGAAACAATAACAAAGTGAATTCCCTGCCACTGTTTTGGTAAAAAGCTGAGGGATGTGGCTGGAGAAATGTAGTCACTCTCAAATTCAAAGACAGAGCTAGGGATGACCATTAATGATATCACAATTATAGGTTTAACCATGTTTTAAGGCTATACATTGTATGTTTACATTTAATTTGTTTCCCAAAAAATTGGCTGTAGCAACTGCTGATTGTTCCTTTAAGGTTTTAATGTAAATTAAAGGTTTAAAATAAATTGAGGGTCTGTATTTAAATGTAAAGGTTTAAATTGAATTTAAATGCATTTAAAAGGTTAACCATGCAAGATATGTGTTTATATTTTCATAGTTTCCAGGGCTCTCAGTCTTACTATATCATGAAAACGCTGTGTGTCAGGGAGCAGGGAGAGGAGAGAGAGAGAAGGGAGAGGGGGGAGAGGAGCAGGGAGCTGTTTCTGTGTCTGCCTGTAAGGCTGCAGGGCTCTCTTTTCTTTCTGCTGTGACCTGATTAACTTTACATCAACTTCACTGTTAAAGACGGTGAGACACACATCAGAGATGCGCACACCACTCCTAACCACAACCACACACTAAGCCTTAGTGTAGGCAATAGAGTCAGGCCCTATACTACTGCTCTGAAATGTCACCGACCTCCTTGATTCAGTCTTATGTAGAAACATTTGAAATTGTGTTTTTTTTACATTGGATAAAAGCAGAGACACAGAGCTACAAAATGGTATATCATATACTGCATTTGAGGAACAATTGGAAAGTAATTCTGCTTTGAAAGTTGATAAACTTGTAATTTCACTTTTGAGAAAATGGCCTTTGAATGTTTTGGTACCAACTGGAGAGCTCTTCTTCGTCTACACCCATTCAACAATGTTCACACCCTCTTAAGCTTTAGCCCCACCCATCTCTTTAAGGGTTGATCTGAGTCTTCTGTACAAACAATAGCAGTCAAGCTCATAAGCTAACTGGCCAACTTGCTAGCTACTTCCAGACACATGAGAGAACAGCTCACTGAACATTACTCACCCTAGCAGAGCTGGTTTGGCTTTTTTCATGTTATCCAGAGCGTTGGTGACTGTAACTGGGCTGCTGGCAACAATTTAATTATACTTTTCTGTCAACGTTTACTGACACCGGCCGTATTCAACGGGGGTTGAGCGTTCGTAAATTCATCAGTTATTCTCTGGCACACTCAAACGAGAGTGCTCTGAAATCGAAGTAGAGGGCCAGACTGAATTTACAATCACAATCAAAAAGGTTACTTGTATAGTGGAGTCTTTTGTTAAAACATGTAGCTAGCTAGGTAAACAATGAACTATAATCCCAACTCATGACATTACTAACCTGCATGAATCTGCAGGTAGCTAACCAACCAGGATCAATGTTAGCTAGCTAACATTAGGCTATAACTAGCCAAGCAAATGGCTCTGAGATATGAATAATAAGATCATCCATGTAACGTTAGCTAGCGAGCCAGCCAGCTAACGCTACCTAGCTAGCTAAAATTACACTAACTTGTAATGAAAACAAATTTCTGTCAATATTAGAAATTTGTAATATCTGAAAATGTAGCTAGCTAGACTATCTTACCCTTATACATCATGGTTGGACGCTTCTCCCTGTCACGGATGCCATGCATGGTTGCCCTTAGTTTGAAGATGTAATCCGGAGACAGGTGTTTTTGCCATCTCCTTAGCTATCATACTCTAATTCCACTGATTTCAAAACTCTGTCCTCCAGAAAGTGGGAAGCAAGACTTATGACGTTCCACTAAGCAATGAAAAAAAATGTCAAGCCACTTTAGACAGGATTACCTATACATACTGACCAGCTCTAATAGACAGAAGCGTGCTATATGGCAGACCAATCCGAACTCATCTCTCGGCATTTCCAGCCCACTCATTATCTCAGCCAATCATGGCGAGCGGGAAGGTTTCCTGGCTTTTTCTGTGGCTAAACCAACTAGGCTCGGAATTGAATAATTTTATTGGTATTATAATGAAACAGCAGAGACCAGGTCTCGAACCCTCGACCTTCGAGCCCGAGGTCCGGCGCGCTATCGACTGTGCCGCAAAAGCATGCTCATGAGTCGATTTCCGCGCTTATAAACCCAGGGTCATTACGCTACTCCCTCCTTTCAAAGAGCGCTTCCTCGCGCTAGCTTACGACTCTACGTCTTACAGGAACGCACACGCACTGTCATGGATGCAAGGTCCGATCATTTCTGACACCAATGTAATGAAACAGGCAGGGAGCAGGTCTCGAACCCTCGACCTTCTAGCCCGAGGTCTGGCGCGCTATCGACTGTGCCGCAAAAGCATGCTCGTGCGGCAGGGTCGATTTCCACGCTTATAAACCCAGGGTCGTTACAGTATTTACAGATGGCATACAAGTTTGTTATAAAAGCACATGAAAGTTCAAATGTTCCAGAAGGCATTTCTGCCAAAAAAATGCATTTTGATAAAAACAAAAAAGATTACATTCAAATTGCTCTTGTGTGAAGTAGTGACCTTCGACATAGGCCTAGTTTCCTGAAACGTTCACAAATACACACTATACTACACTGCCACTTTGAAATCCACCCCACCATGCCCAAGTATTCATTATTGAGGAGGGTCCATCACATGTACTAATTGCCAATAATAAATGATCCGACTGATGGTTTCACCAACAAAATGTTTTTTTTTTGCCACTACATAAGTCAGGATGATATTTTTGTGTATTGATGACAATAAATCAAATTAATTTGATAAATAAATTATATTAATAGTTTCAATATCATGTTTAGATAATGAAATGCATTCTGGGATTCATTGTGCAAATACTCTCCAAAGAGTTGTTGTTTCTGTCATGTTTTAAGCGACAGTTGAGCTAGCTGTCAAGAGACAATGGCCGAGAAAAAAAAATAAAGAGAGAAAGTCAAGAATAGAAAATCATGGATTTAAAAAGCAACAATGTATCAACACAAAAGTGGAGGCCAAAAGAGGAAGGTCAAAAATTAGAAAGCTAAGGAGGTGTCAAAATGTGTTAAATTAGATTCATTTTTCAAACGCAGTTCAAGTGCAGCCATTGCTAGCACAAGCAATGTAGCGGGACCAGAATAGGATGTAGGTTTATCATCGCCAGCATCAGCTTTTGGCGGGTCAAGAGAGCCAAGGCCAAGCTGTTCCATCATGCCAGAAGATGCAACTTTGACAGAGGAGGATACAGGTTGTAAAGGTATCAGCGGATATGACCCTGAGCACAAGCCAGGCCGGACAAGCTATCCCTGGGCCGGACCGGGAGGAAGAGGTGCGGGGCGAGGCTAGAATCGTGACGTTTGAGGAAACAGTTGTAAGTGGGACAGACGGCCTTTTTACCTATCCAACTGACAGGGGGCATTATGCAACAAATACGGATGCAAAAGTTAAATAGCACATTATTGCATTAGGCTCGTGTAAGCCTACTGGCCCATTCCCAAGAGATGACGAAAGGCCGTGTTTTTCAGAGTTGTATTGCACTACAACCAAGGCTGGAATCAAATTACAATGTACTATGTTATTCGGCCAAGCTAAATTGCGAGTAGTGTGAGCCTTGCTGGCTGTTCGGAGATCGGAGTGCCCCTTGTCTGATGCGTGGGTGAATGCGGTGAGAGAATGCGGTGAGAGATTGGCGCCATCTAACATCCAAAATAGCATGTCACGAAACATCCCAGATTCACATGGGTGTCTGTTTGGTATATGACCAATGGAAGCCCAATGGCACTGTTGACGCAGAGATGGAGAGAGGCGTGCGTACACGGCAAATTTCTGGCGACAGGTGTTGGAGCGCATAGTTAACTCACACTTGCATCATGTAATTTGGCTTTCAGAGGGCACCGTGAAAGCTGGGGCAGTCTAACAGTGGGAATTTCCTCAGTGTAATTGACCTGCTGTCATTTAACGACCCAGTTCTGATATAACTTTTAGAATGCCCGCATGGTCCTTTAACTAACTCAGTCCTCAAATCCAAAATGAGCTGATTGATATTTAAGCCGAGCGAGTGAAGTGTGACATTCAGGGAGAGATGCAGGAAGCCCCATTTTTAAATATTATTATGGACACCACATCGGATGTGTCCAAGTAGACCAGTTAAGTCAAGTTTATCGCTATGTGAGAGTAATAAGGGATGCAAATAATGTCGCCACAGATCTGACCATCACAGAGTCGTTTTGGGGATTTCTGGGGACTGCTGACACATCAACAGCTGAGCTTCAACATAAAATCCAGGGCAGCATAAAGGAAAATGGGCTGAATTTTTCAAAATGCCGAGAGCAGGGGTATGATGGACCTTGCCGACAAATGGATAGCTCAGAACGCACTTGAAGACACTCTGAGAAGGAAGGCGAAGCTATGCGAGGACGAGCGACTGTCTGATGGGAGAGAAGTTTTAGAGTCAACGTCAATGCAAACGTTGACAGCGTTATCCACCAGCTGTGAAACATATGTAAAAGTCTGCGGGCAACACCGAGTCTGTTTGACTCCATGCACCCCACTCTACCCTGGCCAACGCAGATGATGATGCGTTCTGCGAGACAGCCAGCCGGCTGGTAGAACTCTACAGCAAATATATAAAAATAGCAAAGCACACTACAGTGAGAGACCTGGCCAAGATGATCATTGTGGATTACAATTCAGTCACTGCTACATTTGGGGAAGTAGTTACAGCGGTGCTCCTTTTTATGACTGCATGTAACGGTAGCCAGGGCCGAGCGCCCCTTTTCCAAACTGAAAATAATTCATTCAAATCATACCTGAGGAGCAGCATGGGACAGGAGAGACTGAGTGGGTTGGCCATTCTGTAAATTGAAAACACCAGGGCCGGGACCATGGATTTGAATGCCATAGTCAACGACTTTGCAGAGAGCAAGATCTGTCGAATGCCAATCAAATGAGTGAGTAAGCTTGTATTTTTACAGGGCAGGCTACCCAGACAGTCTACATAAATCAAGCTTTATTGAGATTAGCTGTGTTTCCGTGTTTCTGTCAAGAGATTGATCTACATATGTATGTTTTATAATATAGGCTATTGCCTATTATTTGCAGATAAAATAGGATGTTTTTTGACCACTTTGTGCTCTCCGTGGTGCTGATCGATTTATAACGGGTTTATTTCTGATCGCGGTCCATGGTGCTGAATGTATCGGCTATATTGCGGCCTCTCTGGTAACGGCTTCAAATGTGCCCTTAGATTAGGTTCTGCTCTGCTGTTACAATGCTTAGTAATATTAACACACAGACTTACCAACACAATTATTTACATTTTAAGGGAAATATGGGGGGTGATAGGGGCCGGTATTTTTGGGGCACCTCGGGCCAATCATGATATTAAGCTACGCTACTGGTCCTAGCTATGGAGTTTAATATAATACCATATAAGTAATATAGCCTGTATTTTTCATTATTTGAAGTAGACGTGGAAATACATGTATATACTTATATACAGGATATACCTCAGGTCAAATTATGAAATACAAATGATGGAATTAAACCCCTACAACTCATCCAGAACGCCGCAGCCCGTCTGGTGTTCAACCTTCCCAAGTTCTCTCACGTCACCCCGCTCCTCCGCTCTCTCCACTGGCTTCCAGTTGAAGCTCGCATCCGCTACAAGACCATGGTGCTTGCCTACGGAGCTGTGAGGGGAACGGCACCTCAGTACCTCCAGGCTCTGATCAGGCCCTACACCCAAACAAGGGCACTGCGTTCATCCACCTCTGGCCTGCTCGCCTCCCTACCACTGAGGAAGTACAGTTCCCGCTCAGCCCAGTCAAAACTGTTCGCTGCTCTGGCCCCCAATGGTGGAACAAACTCCCTCACGACGCCAGGACAGCGGAGTCAATCACCACCTTCCGGAGACACCTGAAACCCCACCTCTTTAAGGAATACCTAGGATAGGATAAAGTAATCCTTCTCACCCCCCTTAAAAGATTTAGATGCACTATTGTAAAGTGGCTGTTCCACTGGATGTCTTAAGGTGAATGCACCAATTTGTAAGTCGCTCTGGATAAGAGCGTCTGCTAAATGACTTAAATGTAATGTAAATGTAAATGGAATAGAAATGTTTTATAATTGTATTTTAAAGTAACTGAACAGTATACTCAATGTTGTACTTGAATGACTTTATTATAACATTGCAGTGCATTTACATACAGTACTGTTCAAAAGTTTGGGGTCACTTAGAAATGTCCATGTTTTTGAAAGAAAAGCACATTTTTTGGTCCATTAAAATAACATAAAATTGATCAGAAATACAGTGTAGACATTGTTAATGTTGTAATTGACTATGGTAGCTAGAAACGGCTGACTACATAGACGTACAGATGCCCATTATCAGCAACCATCACTCCTATGTTCCAGTGGCACGTTGTGTTAGCTAATCCAAGTTTATCATTTTAAAAGGCTAATTGATCATTAGGAAAAACCCTTTGCAATTGTTAGCACAGCTGAAAACTGTTGTCCTGATTAAAGAAGCAATAAAACTGGCCTTCTTTAGAGTAGTTGAGTATCTGGAGTATCAGCATTTATGCGTTCGATTACAGGCTCAAAATGTCCAGAATTACAGGCTCAAAATGGCCAGAAACAAAGACTCTTCTTCTGAAACTCGACAGTCTATTCTTGTTCTGAGAAATTAATTCTATTCCATGCGAGAAAATGTGAAGAAACTGAAGATCTCGTACAACGTGTACTACTCCCTTCAGAGAACAGCGCAAACTGGCCCTAACCAGAATAGAAAGAGGAGTGGGAGGCCCCGGTGCACAACTGAGCAAGAGGACAAGTACATCAGAGTGTCTAGTTTGAGAAACAGATGCCTCACAAATCCTGAACTGGCAGCTTCATTAAATAGTACCCGCAAAACACCAGTCTCTACGTCAACAGTGAAGAGGCGACTCCGGAATGCTGGCCTTCTGGGCAGAGTTGCAAAGAAAAAGTAATATGTCAGACTGGCCAATTAAAAGAAAATATAAAAATTGGCAAAAGAACACAGACACTGGACAGAGGAACTCTGCCTATGACATGTAACAGTTGATTTGAACCAAACCCATTTCTCTCTTCTGCCCCTCTATGTAGGGTAACTCGGGGTTGGGCTTCAGTATTGCGGGGGGGACAGATAACCCCCACATTGGAGAAGACCCCAGTATCTTCATCACCAAGATCATCCCTGGAGGAGCTGCAGCTCAGGACGGATGCCTCAGGTTGGTAACACCACAGTATATGGTTACATGATCCCAATCGCATTTCAGCCTATGAACTGAATCACATTGCATCTTATGGGTCCATGGTGTGAATCACATTAACTGACTCCTGTTGATTCTCCCTGTGGAGTAAATGACTAATATATTTGATTCTCCTGGGTAAAGAATGAATGACTGATGTATTTGAGTCTCCTGGCTGCAGAGTGAATAACTGATGTTTTTGACTAACCAGGCTGCAGAGTGAAATATGTATGTATTTGACTCTTCCTGCAGAGTTAATGACTGATGTATCTGACCAAGGGTGAATGTAGAATTCATGTATTCCTTGTGTGCGACCTCCTATGTGTGCGTGCGGAGGCACCCAAAAAATTCACTGGCATAACAGGCCCTGCCCTGGATGTTCTGCCGTCCATGCGAGACAAAACATTGCCACCCCCCTCCTATCCACTCTGAACTAGAAAGGTGTACAGAGGCAATTTAAAAAAATTGTTCTAATAGTCGGAAAAATAGAACATAATAGCAGCCCAATTCATATTCCTATGCTACAAATTAAAACATATTTAACACATCTGGTTAGTCAGCTATATAATCAGTTCCGTAACATATTTTCACTGATTGCACTGATTAAATCACAAATGTCTCTATTAAATTCGTTTTTTATATTTCTTTGTGTGCTGAATGGGGAAAAACTGCTTGCAATCAAGAGAAAAAGTCTCTCAGAAAAGTCTCACTAGAAAGGTGGATAATGAAAATAGAATTTTCAGGGAAGAATGGACTGAGAAATAGGCATACCAGAGTGTGTTGTTTGCAACAAAACGGTTGTTGTTTGCAAATAATTAAATATTATGAATTTAAACATGGCAACTTCAAAGGTTACCTTTTCACCCAATTGTAAGCTTCAACGGCTGGCTACTCGTCCGTTGCTTAACCCAACAACAGAAGTGCCAATTAACCTGCCCATTAACATTGACGGGGCTGCGGTGGAGTGAGTCGAGAGTTTCAAGTTCCTTGGTGTCCACATTACGAACAAACTATCATGGTCTAAAACACACAAAGATAGTCGTGAAGAGGGCACCACAACCCCTTTTCCCCCTCAGGAGACTAAAACGATTTGACATGGGTCCCCAGATCCTCAAAAAGTTATACAGCGGCACCATCGAGAGCATCTTGACCAGTTGAATCACCATCCGGCATGGAAACTACTCGGCATACGTCCGTAAGGCACCACAGAGGGTAGTGCTTACGGCCCAGTAAATAACTGGGGCCAAGCATCCTGCCATCCCGGACTTATATACTAGGCGGTGTCAGAGAAAGGCCCAAAAAATTGTCAATGACTCCAGTTACCCAAGTCAGACTGTTCTCTCTTCTACCGCACCACTGCGACCTGTATACTCTCGTTGGCTAGTCCTCACTACATATTTGTTGCCAAACACACTGGCTCCAGGTCATCTAAGTCTTTGCTAGGTAGAGCTCCGCCTTATCTCAGCTCACTGATCACCATAGCAACACCCACCCGAGCACGCGCTCCAGCAGGTATATTTCACTTGTCATCCCCAAAGCCAAAACCTACTTTGGCCGCCTTTCCTTCCAGTTCTCTACTGCCAATGACTGGAACAAATTGCAAAAAGTTGGAGACTTACAGTATATCTCCCTCACTAACTTTAAGAGTCAGCTGTCAGAGCAACTTACCAATCGCTGCAGCTGTACATAGCCCATCTGTAAATAGCCCATCCAACCAACTACCTACCTCATCCCCATATTTGTTTTAGTTTTTCTGTTCTTTTGCACACCAGTATTTCTTACTTGATTTTGAACGCTTTATCTGGATACTTTTTATGCATTTCTAAATATAAAGCTAGCAATAAGTATCCCCTTTGCCCTTTTCTTTAACAAAAGGTATGGCATACCTTCACTCAATTTGAGCCCTGTTTTTAAATGAACACACCAAGCCCTTCCCAGACACCGAGGTATTTAAGGAGTGCATGGCGAAAGTATTGGAGGATTTGGCTATACCGACAAAAATCTATGCATTGCATAATTGCATCCATCAAACAGGTAAACCAACCTCTTATTTTTGCGGGAAAGAGTAGGCTTCGACAAAGGCATCTTGTTGCTAGTGAAGTCGAATTAAAATAAAGACAGTTGTTGAAATTAAGTACTTTCAGCACCATTTGCTGTCCACGTTGCCTCAGCAACTCAAAAGCTGATGTCTTCTCCTGCACACTCTCTCCTCAATAATAAGTTAATGATTGAAAAAGTGTCTCATGCAATTGTAATACATTTGGTCTCCAGTCTATGGGCTTCAGAAAAACCACATAGGCTACTACTCTTTCTACCGTAGGCTATATCATTTTGTTCAATTAATTTGATGGAGCGTGGTGGAGCGCCTATGCGCTGAGTCTCTGGGCATGGATAAGCAAAATATTTTGCACCCCTGCCTTTGGCAAAGTGGGCTCTGTTTATAATGGGGCGGCATCAACATTCACCTACTGTAAATAGTCCTCATGCCACTGAGTGAGAGAAGTTATCATTGTTTTTGGGCAGAATAATATGCGGTGTTATGTGTTGTTGGAGATCTTGGTCAGTTTAGCTCAGAAAATGCCTCCTTGGACTGCCTAATCAGGCAGCCCGTGGGGCCTAATCGTGTAATTATATTTAGAATCCATATTAATTCAGTAGCATTTCTGTGGGCCTAGTCATAAAGATGTGTCAACTTGTATTGTGGCATAAACACAATCAGTCATGACTGTCAAACAATCACTTCAAATGGCTCCTTTACTAGACTACCCGCATACATTCATCCACTCGCAACATATTTCCAGCCTCCAAATAGTCGTTAATGGAAAGAGACATCTGTTCACCCAAAACACCAAAAAGTGAAATGACATTTGGTGATTGTCATTAGGCCAGAATTAATGCCTCCACTGCTGTCCGCATGCATTTCTGCCCTGGCAAATTTCAGTGTTCTCGTCTAACCACGTCGCATTTTGGAGCATAGGATATACTCTAGGCCGACCACCTGTTTTCAAGTCCATTCACTCATATTAATGCCTCTGCCATATGGTAATAATAAATCATGTTGTAATAGCCTACAGTTTTCTTAACATTTTGTTTTCATTATTGTGATATGCTTTACCGGTACAGCATAACCCCACTATTTATTTTACCGTGATTCTGTACAAGACCATACCGCCTTACTTTCACCCCTGTGTCTGACTCTTCTGGCTGCAAAGTTAATGACTGGTGTGTTTGACACTTCCTGCAGAGTGAATGACTGCATCTTGAGAGTAAACGAGGCAGACGTGAGGGATGTGACCCACAGTAAGGCCGTGGAGGCCCTAAAAGTGGCCGGCTGCATCGTCAGGCTCTACGTCCGCAGGAGAAAAGTCCTCTCAGAGAAGATCATGGAGCTCAAACTAGTCAAAGGTCCTAAAGGTAAGAAAACCATGGAGCTCAAACTTGTCAAAGGTCCTGAAGGTAAGAAAACCATGGTGCTCAAACTAGTCAAAGGTCCTGAAGGTAAGAATACCATAGAGCTCAAAGTAATTAATAGGACCAAAAGTTTAGAAAACCATAGATCTCAAAGTAATTAATAGGTCCTGAAGGTAAGGGAGATTAAAGCTAGACACAGTGATATGATATCATCATATAACATATTGTGGTCCTTCTGTAGCTCAGTTGGTAGAGCATGGCGCTTGTAACGCCAGGGTAGTGGGTTCGATCCCCGGGACCACCCACCCATACATAGAATGTATGCACACATGACTGTAAGTCGCTTTGGATAAAAGCGTCTGCTAAATGGCATATATTATATATTATTATATATATTATTATATATTATATATATATTATCATACATCGCAGGGTGACTTCCTATACATAAGTCTACCTTAAAATGTGTTGAACTGATGGATACCTTTATGATGCTTGTTGTTGACTCTCTGACTCTCTGTGCTCCTAGTGATACCCTCTGAATGACACCCTGAGAGGATTAATACAGTTCCAATACGGCTTTATTGTTGTAATACACTCCCCTCACTCCCCTTCTCTCTCTCCCTCTCTCTACCCTTCTCTTTTCCCTGTCTCTCTCTTACTCTTTTCCTCCCTACTTCTGTCTCCAGGGCTAGGGTTCAGTATTGCGGGGGGAGTATGGAACCAGCACATTCCAGGCGACAACAGCATCTATGTCACCAAGATCATTGAGGGAGGGGCTGCACACAAAGACGGGAGGTTGCAAATAGGAGACAAACTATTGGCTGTAAGGCCCTGTAACTTCATCTTCTCCTTACTGAAAGACAGTACCCACTGGGCACAGACGTCAGTTCAATGTCTAGTTTTGGTTTTATATTTAATTGAGTTGTCAACTAACGTTAAATTCAACCTGAAATCAACAACAAAAACATGAACCATGTCATTGGATTTAGATTTAAAGTTGTGGTCCTCTGTAGCTCAGTTGCAACGACAGGATAGTGGGTTTGATTCCACCAATACGTAAAACAAATGCGTAAAATGCACACATGACTAAGTCGCTTGGGATAAAAGTGTCTGCTAAATGACATATGATATTATTGTTTTTTATAAAGTTGAGTGAAAAACAGACATTTTCAAAATTCCTTTACATTGATTACTTTTTGCAAATCCAATCAGTTTTCCACGTTGATTCTAGGGCTGGGAATTCCCAGTGAACTCACTATATGATATTCTCACGATACTTAGGTGCCGATACGATATGTATAGCGATTCTCATTATGCTATATACACTACCAGTCAAAAGTTTGGAGACACCTACTCATTACATGGTTTTTCTTTGTTTGTACTATTTTCTACATTGTAGAATAATAGTGAAGACATCAAACTATGAAGTAACACATATGGAATCATGTAAACAAAAAAGGGTTAAACAAATCAAAATCATTTTTATATTTGAGATTCTTCAAAGTAGCTACCCATTGCCTTGATGACAGTTCTGCACACTCTTAGCATTCTCTCAACCAGCTTCATGAGGAATGCTTTTCTAACAGGCTTGAAGGAGTTCTCACATATGCTGAGCACTTGTTGGCTGCTTTTCCTTCACTCTGTGGTTTCATCTGTGGATTATCGATTCGATAACCCGACCTGGCTAGAACCACAGTTTAAACCACAGTTGAATTGTTCTCTGTATTTTCCTAGGCACACACATACACATACATTAATCTCCCTCCCAGTCCAACCTAGTTGGAGTTATGTTTAATACTTTAATTATCCCTTATACATGCTACATAAACTATAATCCCTAATGGTTAAATTTCAGGGTAGAATTATTTAATCATTATCTTTAAACATATAGATTGTTTTATCAATCCACCCTTAATGACTAAATAATACACACTGATATATCAAACACTATATGGAAACATCAATGTCATACAAGAATAAACCAAACCAATACCTGTATTTACGTTCGATACTCATCAATGAATGTTCTATATCTAATTATAACTCTTCCTGTTAGGATTTTCATCATAATCTTCAGTTTGATCTAAATATTGAAGATAGTCTCATCTAACATTGGCTCCTCGTGGTTAGGCCTGGAGATCTGTATTCGTCCTCCCACTAGTTGGAGCTCGGAATCGGTCCGTATCTCACCATCTGTTGCATCATTGACTTCCCCAGAGTCCTGGAAATGAGACCTCGCATACACGGAATCAAACAACAGCCACATAATACCAACACAGTCATACAGGTGAAGGTTGCCCACAACACAGTGATTATGACATTTTCCATTTCCCAATAGTACCCCCAGGGAACTCCACCTGAAAAGGTCGCACAGGGAATTCAAAAATATTCTTTAGAAATATTTAACTTTCACACATTAACAAGTCCAATACCTCAAATGAAAGATAAACATCTTGTTCATCTACCCATCATGTCCGATTTTTTAAATGTTTTACAGCGAAAACACAACATATATTTATGTTAGACCACCACCAAATCAAAGGGAAAATGCAGCCATTTTTTCCAGCCAAAGATAGTCACAAAAGCAGGATTACAGATAAAATGAATCACTAATCTTTTGAAGATCTTCATCAGATGACACTCATATGACATGTTCGATAATATGCTTATTTATATCCACAAATCTCGGTTTACATTGACGCCATGTTCAGAACTGCCTCCAAAATATGCGGAGGAATTATTGAAAGCTACGCCAGATAACAGAAATACTCATCATAAACTTTGACTAAAGATACATGTTCTACATATAATTAAAGATACACTGGTTCTTAATGCAACCGCTGTGTCAGATTTGTTTTAAACGTTACGGAAAAAGCCTAACATTGCAATAATCTGAGACAGCGCTCAGACGTAAAAGTATTTCTCCGCCATGTTGGAGTCAACAGAAATACGAAATTACAACATAAATATTCCCTTACCTTTGATGAGCTTTCATCAGAATGTAGTGCAAGGAGTCCTGGTACCAAAATAAATCATTGTTTTGTTCCATAATGTCCAATACTAGTGTCCAATTCGCTGCATTTGCTATCACTTTCAGCTCACGTGCCCAAAAACGGACTGCTGGTCCAAGACAACTCGCACGAAAACTTCAAAAATATATATTCCAGGTCGAATAAACTGGTCAAACTAAGTAGAGAATCAATCTTCAGGATGTTATTTTCATATATGTCCAATAACGTTCCAACCGGATCATACGTTTTCAGCTGCAGCCAAATGGAACGCCGGTGGCACCCACAGAGAAATGCGCCACAGGAAAATGGCATTCTGTCGGGACACTGACTATTTCCCCTCCCATTCGGTCAACGTTCACAGCAAATGCTCCATTCCACCCTCTACTGAATGAGGACATCTAGTGGAAGGCGTAGGAAGTGCTACCAGGTCCATATCTTGTTGGGAAAGGAGGGGGCGATGATGTCAAAGTTGACACACAGTCAGAATTTCACTTTGGAAGATTGCCTGCCCTATGAGTTCTGTTATACTCACAGACATAATTCAAACAGTTGAAGAAACTTCAGAGTGTTTCCTATCCAATAGTAATAATAATATGCATATATTAGCAATCTAGGACAGAGTAGGATGCAGTTCACTATGGGCACGCAATTCATCCAAAGTGAAAATACTGCCCCCTATCCTCAACATGTTAAACCAGCCAGGGCCTGGTTATCGGGGATAAAAGTACAACATTCCGATCCGAATATCACACACACCCCTCCCTTCTCAGCCAGTAGCATATCCAATGCTATTCTATTCTGCCATTCC
Organism: Oncorhynchus keta; assembly: GCF_023373465.1. Classification (NCBI taxonomy): domain Eukaryota; kingdom Metazoa; phylum Chordata; class Actinopteri; order Salmoniformes; family Salmonidae; genus Oncorhynchus; species Oncorhynchus keta. Next base: position 9,846,195 of record NC_068446.1, read on the forward strand.
ATCAAACTAGTTGCAGCTGATAACCCTTTTATCGCATCTCTATTATAGTTGATGAAACGCTGTTGGTTATAGTACGTATAATTTATCCAATTTACAGTTTTTTTGAGAGTTGACCACCAGAAGATGCTTGATTCCAATCCAGCCAATATCTGATTCCTAGCTTTGAACTCATCAGGCACCCCCCTTGGAACCCCAAATGCTATCAATGTAAACTCTATTGTCAAAGGACCCTGATGGAGCAATCCTTCTCTCTCTTCTACCTGGCACTTGGTCTTTGTGTTTGATAAGGGTATGAAGGGCATGCCTAACTGTACAAATGCACAAATACCGGTCCAATTTGTAGGCAGGTTCGGCCACAGCTTCATGCCTCCACACAACCACCAGACATCCGCTCTAGGCCTTTTTATCTTACTAAAGTCCTCAGAACTCAACCACCCAGTCAGGTCCCTCATTGTCTCGTCGGTTGTAACATTCTCTGTCCTATTGCATGTTCTTACTTCCCCTATGTCCCGTCCGTGTGTGTTGTATCGAGCCATACAATAATAGTTTCCTCCAGCAACTGTGAAAGGGGGAAGTCTGGATGTGATGGGCACATGGGGATACAGATAAGGAAGGCTTCGCTGCCTTCATGAACAGCTTTACCATATAGGCCATTCCCCTGGGTGAATTAATTCCATTGAGTGGAAAGGGGATGGTTGTCTGAGGTTTGGCTGTGGTGCAGGCATAACATTCTTCTTTAGCTACTGATCTAGCTGTATACTGAATCCATTCCAACCATAGGTTGGAATCCCCAAACCCAGTCTCCACCTCAATCACTTCCTTAAGATCTTTCGTCTGAACTATCCGCACCGGTCCTTGGCTCTGGATGACTACACTGGTAATATCCATTTTGTCAGGGGAACTGCTTGGACTCTGACTGGCCGTAAAACTATCACCGGCTCTAACCTCTGCTACCCGGAATGGTACCGTAGTGTCGAACAACATACCAAAACCAACATACCATAACCCAAGATCCTCTTTCTTTACATTTTTTATGGTATTTCATACCTTTATGCAATACAGCCCTTGCTCCGGATTACAGTCAAAAACCCTCACCGTTACTATACTCCATCTGTTTCCATATTGGGAGTGTGGATTTACATAGCCTTCTCTCTCTGTGAGCTATGACCTGATTCCATGAGTTACACAGGGACCTGCACAGATATCTTCCATAAAGGCCCATAGTTCTAGACTGCCAAGGGGTCAGACACCCCATTTGGTCTACATAGAACTCAACTGAAACATCCTTCCCTAGCTCAACTCTCACTTCCTTTGTACCCAGATTAAGTGACCTTTTGTACTTTGGTAATACAAAATCCTCATCTTCTACACTATGGGTCAAGTTACCACCTTCTGCCTTCTCAGGTGGGTCATGGTGTATTAGGAATATGGCTCCCACAATCAGATAGCTCAGACCAACCAGCACTCCTGTAAAGCCCCACCCCTTTCCAGAGAACATTTCACTAGCTAGAGGCCAACCCATACTTCCACTTCTATTGAACGCACACAGTGAGGATTGGGCGGGTTAGGGAATCTTCGTTAGAGAGGTGACCCCGAACCCTATTGGTATTCGGTTCTTCTACTACTCTGTGTTTGTTCGCCAGTGTCACTGTGTCTTACCCTCCCACAGTGTGTAATATGGACACAGGTGGCTCTTTCCTCTATTTGTACTGCAAAGGCTGTCACCAGTAGCACCTGGTATGGTCCTTTCCACTGTGGCTGTTTCCAGTCTTTTTTCTTGAGGGATTGGACCCAGACCCAGTCTCCTGGTTGGATGGAGTGAATCACCTTCTCCTGTAATTCACCTGTTGGACACAAAATCTTGGCCATACGGGTTTGGTTAACAAACAGTCTTCTCGTGTGTTCTGCTAGTATATCTTAAACTTCTATGTCTACCTGTTCTGGTCTCTCTAACTCTGGCATTTCTTTATGGTCTACCTGATTAGCTGAAATGTAATCCATTGTTTAAAGAAATAGATCCTAGTAAACCAACTCTAGGGATAATATCTTGACCTAATTTGTTAGTTACCATAATCGTGTCCGCCAAGGAAGTTGGGAACGCTTCTACCCATTTACTATATTTATCTATTATATTTTTAAAAATTAAGTAGTTCGTTATCTCATAGGCCACAACGTCTTTCCTAACCAGCAGTGTTTCCTAACCTGCTCTACCATCCTTGCTCCCTGTTGACACTTGGCTCCGCCCATGTGTCAATATTGCCGCATATCTAAACAGACTTAGATAGGCTGATACTGATCAATAGTAGCCAATTTGAAGTGCATATCTCTTCACCTCTCTTAGCTCTGCTAGCCCCCACCCTACCAGGATCTGTTTGATGGTACGGCTTATCCTGGGACGCAACACAGGGGCCCCTCATGTGTGTGTGTTTAGACCCTTCCTGTACTTCCTGTTCACCCACGACTGCGTGGCCACGCACAACTCCAACACAGTGGCGGTAGGCTTGATCACCAATGGCGATGAGACAGCATAAAGGGAGGAGGTCAGATGTCAATAAGACCAAGGGCTGTAGTGGAGCGGGTCAATAGCTTCAAGTTCCTTGTGGTCCACATCACTAAGGACTTAATATGGTCCACACACAACCGCACAGTTGTGAGGAGGTCACAATAGGTCCTCTTCCACCCCAGGAGACTGAAGAGACTTGGCATGGGCACTCGGATCCACAAAAAGTTCTACAACTGCACCATTGAGAACATGTTGACCTTCTGCACCACCGCTTGATATGGCAAATGCACTGCACTCGATCGAAAACCGCTACAGAGGGTGGTCTGGACAGCCCAGTACATCAAATCTATATCAGCTGAAAGGCCCAAATAAGTCACCCTTCTGCTACCGTCCGGCAAACGGTATCGGAGCATCGGCTCTAGGACCAACAAGCTTCAAGACAACTTCTACCCCCAAGCCATAACACTGATAAATAGTTAATTAAATGGTTACACAGACTATCTGCATTGACCCTATCTCAAATCTAATCAAATGTTATTTGTCACATACAGATGGTTAGCAGATGTTAAGTGAGTGTAGGCAAATGCTTGTGTTTCTAGTTACGACAATGCAGTAATAACCAACGAGTAATCTAATCTAACAATTTCACAACAGCTACCTTATACACACACACACAAGTGTAAAGGGATGAAGAATATGTACATAAAGATATATGAATGAGTGATGGTACAGAACGGCATAGGCAAGATGCAGTAGGTGGTATAGAGTACAGTATCTACATATGACATGAGTAATGTAGGGTATGCAAACATTATATTAAGTGGCATTGTTTAAAGTGGCTAGTGATACATTTTTTACATGTATGGCAGCAGCCACTCAGTGTTAGTGGTGGCTGTTTAACAGTCTGATGGCCTTGAGGTAGAAGCTGTTTTTCAGTCTCTCGGTCCCTGCTTTGATACACCTGTACTGACCTCGCCTTCTGGATGATAGCGGGGTGAACAAGCAATGGCTCGGGTGGTTGTTGTCCTTGATGATCCTTATGGCCTTCCTGTGACATCGGGTGGTGTAGGTGTCCTGTGTGTGTGTGCCATTCAAAGGGTGAATAGGCAAGACAAAAGATTTAAGTGCCTTTGAAATGGATATGTTTCAGGTGCACCGGCTTGAGTCTGTGAAGCACTGCAACACTGCTTGGTTTTTCATGTTCAACAGTTTACCGTGTATGAAGAATGGTCCACCACCCAACGGACATCCATCCAACTTGACAGAACTATGAGTAGCTATGGAGTCAACATGGGTCAGCATCCCTGTGGAACGATTTTGACATCTTTGACATTAAAAAAAAAATAAATACAGAAATATCTCATTTATCACACGCCTGAGTAAATACAGTTGAAGTCAGAAGTTTACATACACCTTAGCCAAATACATTTAATCTAAATTTTTCACAATTCCTGACATTTAATCCTAGTAAAACTTCCTTGTCTTAGGTCAGTTAGGATCACCACTTTATTTTAAGAATGTGAAATGTCAGACTAATAGTAGAGAGAATGATTTTTTATTTTTTTTATTTTATTTCATCACATTCCCAGTGGGTCATAAGTTTACATACACTCAATTAGTATTTGGTAGCATTGCCATTAAATTGTTTAACTTGGGTCAAACGTTCCGGGTAGCCTCCCACAAGCTTCTCACAATAAGTTGAGTGAATTTTGGCCCATTCCTCCTGACAGAGCTGGTCAGGTTTGTAGGCCTCCTTGCTCGCACACACTTTTTCAGTTCTGCACACACATTTTCTATAGGATTGAGGTCAGGGCTTTGTGATGGCCACTCCAACACCTTGACTTTGTTGTCCTTAAGGCATTTTGACACAACTTTGGAAGTATGCTTGGGGTCATTGTCCATTTGGATGACCCATTTGTGACCAAGCTTTAACTGATGTCTTGAGATGTTGCTTCAATATTTCCACATACTTTTCCTTCCTCATGACGCTGTCTATTTTGTGTAGTGCACCAGTCCCTCCTGCAGCAAAGCACCCCCACAACATGATGCTGCCACCCCCGTGTTTCACGGTTGGGATGGTGTTCTTCGGCTCGCTAGCATCCCCCTTTTTCCTCCAAACATAACGATGGTCATTATGACCAAACAGTTATATTTTTGTTTCCGCAGACCTAATGTTCTGGCTGTGCCGCGTGGAGATTATAACAGTGCCGGGTGGAGATTATAGCAGAACATGGCCAAGATGTTCAAATGTTCATAAATTACCAGCATGGTCAAATAATAATGATCACAGTAGTTGTCGAGGGTGCAGCAAGTCAGCACCTCAGGAGTAAATGTCAGTTGGCTTTTCATAGCCGATCATTAAGAGTATCTCAACCGCTCCTGCTGTCTCTAGAGAGTTGAAAACAGCAGGTCTGGGACAGGTAGCACGTCCGGTGAACAGATCAGGGTTCCATTGCCGCAGGCAGAACAGTTGAAACTGGAGCAGCAGCACGGCCAGGTGGACTGGGGACAGTAAGGAGTCATCATGCCAGGTAGTCCTGAGGGCTCAGGTCCTCCGAGAGAAAGAAAGAGAGAATTAGAGAGAGCATACTTACATTCACACAGGACACCGGATAAGACAGGAGAAGTATTCCAGATATAACAAAATGACCCTTGCCCCCTGACACAAACTACTGCAGCATAAATACTGGAGGCTGAGACAGGAGGGGTCAGGAGACACTGTGGCCCCATCCGATGATACCCCACGGACAGGGCCAAACAGGAAGGATATAAGCAAGGATTTCACTGTGAAGTCGATACCTGTTGTATTCGGTGCATGTGACAAATACAAATTGATTTGATTCTTTAAGGGACTTAGATTAAGTTTTGTTGTGCCTTGTTAAAAATGCCAGCCTGTTTGCCTGCTATGTCAGCTACTGTATGTAACTACATGCTAAATCAACTGAAAAGCCAAATGACCACCTCTCTCTCCTTCCAGGTAAACAGCGCTTGTCTTGAGGAGGTGAGTCACGAGGATGCCGTGGAGGCCTTGAAAAACACCCCCGATGTGGTTTACTTGAACGTGGCGAAACCCACCAGTGTCTTCATGAACGACAGCTTCGCTCCGCCCGACATCACCAACTGTGAGTGCACACACATACATATATGCATACACACACACACACACACACGCACACATGGTGATCACAATCTTTCCACTCATCCCAGGGCAGCTGTGACAGACAGCGGGTTATTTGAAAGGAGCCATGTGGTGTGGACCAAACCAAATGGCTGGCTGCTGTTGCTGGCTGCTGTCCCCCATAGCTACAGTAGTAATCCAGTAGTCACAGTGAGGGAGTAGGCCTATATCTTGACCAATTACTGATCATCAGAATTGGGCTTACAGTAGTCGGTATAATGTGAGCCAATTTAATTATCGCTGAATATACTCCCATGGATGTCCCCCGGTCTACTAAGAACTGAAATCAATCAATGACCAGTTGTGGTTTGATAGTAGCCTACATAGCAATATCAACCAACAAGGATGGCAGAGCCGAGCGTTGGTATTATTCACTTAAAACAATGCCTCCTGTCTCACAGTACTGGACTGATGAGGTTGTAGTTTGACTTTGACCAAACATAATGGGAAATATGACATTGGTGGAAAACATTGGTTTAATCACTGTTCAGGTCACATTCAAATAGGCTCTTTAAAACCTGTCACCTATAAACACCTTTATCATAGATATTGGTCATTTTTCTCACTTCAAGAAACTACAAGCATTGCTTTTAGTTAATATACCTATGCTTATATTAAAATATCCCTTATTTTTTAGTAGCTCACTTCAGTTTTGCATGGTTGCCTAAGGCAACTCCCATATTGTAACTCCCATATTTTACCTGGACAACATTATTGAGAGTTCTGTTCTGGTGCTTATGCCATTATTGAAGATTGTGTTCATTTAAGGAGATTACCTACCCCTGCCAGCCATGTGTTTTATAGTTTCCTGATCTACCTCTCTGTCTACACCAGGGAAGGCTCAAGTAGAAAGTGAGTTATTAGCCTAGTGTAGCCTAGCTCCTCACTCACTAAGCAGCATTTTATTACAGTTTATCATAGCATTAGCTGTTAATGCTAACTTGCTATCTACACACTGAGGCCTGTTGTGTGTGTATTTTGTCTTTAGCATATTCCCCTCACAAGGACAACCATATCACCCCATCCAACTACCATAGCCAGCCCCATACCCCCGACACACCCGGGCGCTACTCACCCATCCCCAAGAGCATATTGGGAGACGACGAGATCACAAGGTAAGCTGTGTGATAATGAACACACGCCATTTGACCACTTTTACAAAGGGTTTCAAATCAAATGTTTTTTTTATAACATGTGCCGAATATAACAGGTGTAGGTAGACCTTACAGTGAGATGTTTACTTACGAGCCCCTAACCAACAATGCAGTTTAAAAAATACGGATAGGAATAAGAAATAAAAGTAAGAAGTAATTAAAGAGCAGCAGTAAAATAGCATTATGTTTTGGTACAGAGTCAATGTGTGGGGGCACAGGTTAGTTGAGATAATACTGTATGTACATGAAGGTAGAGTTATTAAAGTGACTATGGATAGATGATAACAACAGAGAGTAGCAGCGGTGTAAAAGGGGGGGCAATGCAAATAGTCCTTTTGATTAGGTGTTCAGGAGTCTTATGGCTTGGGGGGGTAGAAGCTGTTTAGAAGCCTCTTGCACCTAGACTTGGTGCTCCGGTACGAACAGTCTATGACTAGGGTGGCTGGAGTCTGACAATTTTAAGGGCCTTCCTCTGACACCACTTGGTATACAGGTCCTGGATGGCAGAAAGCTTGGCCCCAGTGATGTACTAGGCCGGTCGCACTACCCTCTGTAGTGCCTTGCGGTTGGAGACCGAGCAGTTGCCATACCAGGCGGTGATGCAACCAGTCAGGGTGCTCTTGACGGTGCAGCTGTAGAACCTTTTGAGGATCTGAGGACCCATGCCAAATCTTTTCAGTCTCATGGCTTAGTTTTTGCTCTACAATGCACTGTCAACTGTGGGACCTTACATAGACAGGCGTGTGCCTTTCCAAATCATGTCCAGTCAATTGAATTTACCACAGGTGGACTCCAAATAAGTTGTAAAAACATCTCAAGGATGATCAATGGAAACAAGATGCACCTGAGCTCAATTTCGAGTCTCATAGCAAAGGGTCTGAATACTTACGTAAATACGGTACCTGTTTTTTATATTTAATACATTTGCAAAAATGTGCAAACATTTTGCTTTGATTATGGGTTATTGTGTGTAGATTGATGAGGGGAAACAAATAATTTAATACATTTTAGAAAAAGGGTGTAACGTAATAAAATGGGGAAAAAGGAAGGGGTCTGAATACTTTCCAAATGCACTGTACATAGGGCAGCAGCCTCTAAGGTGCAGGGTTGAGTAACCGGGTGGTAGCCAGCTAATGACGGTGACTGAGTTCAGGTCAGGGTACTGGGTAGAGGCCGGCTAGTGATGGCTATTTAACAGTCTGATGGCCTTGAGATTGAAGCTGTTTTTCAGTCTTACGGTCCCAGCTTTGATGCAGCTGTACTGACCGCGCCTTCTGGATGATAGTGGGGTGAGCAGGCCGTGGCTCAGGTGGTTGATGAGCTTTTTGACCATTCTGTGACATTGGGTACTGTAAATGTCCTTGAGTGCAGTCAGGGTACCCTCTCGAGAGTCGTGCGGTTGCGGGCAATGCAATGCCATACCAGGCGTTGATACAGCCCGACAGAATGCTCTCAATTTTGCATTTGTAAAAGTTTTTGAGGGTCTTAGGAGCCAAGCCAAATTTCTTCATCCCTCTGAGGTTGAGGAGGCACTGTTGCGCCTTCTTCACCACACTGTCTGTGTGGAGTGGACCATTTCAGATTGTCAGTGATGTGAATGCGCTCTGGAATATTGTCGGGTCCCGCAGCCTTGCGGGTATTGACCTGATTAAAGACCTTTTTCACGTCGGCCTCTGAGAGCAAGATCACCCAATCCTCTGGGTCGGTAACCGCCCTCACACCCCGCACGATGTTGTCAAAGCTTGCATAAAATGAATTGAGTTCGTCTGGTAGAGAGGCATTGTTGGGCAGATCACGGTTGGGTATGCTTGCTTGTGGGTAGAATAACAGTGGTCTAAGACTTTATCGCCCCTGGACTGGTGCACTTCACAAAGTAGATGGCATCATGAGGAACGCAAATTATGTGGATATATTGAAGCAACATCTCAAGACGTCAGTCAGGAAGTTAAAGCTTGGTTGCAAATGGGTCCAAATGGACAATAACCCCAAGCATACTTCCAAAGTTGTGGCAAAATGGCTTAAGGACAACAAAGTCAAGGTATTGGAGTGGCCATCACAAAGCCCTGACCTCAATCCTATAGAACATTTGTGGGCTGAACTGAAAGAGCGTGTGCGAGCATGGAGGCCTACAAACCTGACTCAGTTACACCAGCTCTGTGAGGAGGAATGGCCCAACATTCACCCAAATTATTGTGGGAAGCTAGTGGAAGGCTACTCGAAACATTTGACCCAAGTTAAACAATGATACCAAATACTTATTGAGTGTATGTAAACGTCTGACCCACTGGGAATGTGATGAAAGAAATGAAAGCTGAAATAAATCCTTCTCTCTACTATTATTCTGACATTTCACATTATTAAAATAAAGTGGTGATCCTAACTGACCTAAGACAGGGAATTTTTATTAGGATTAAATGCCAGGAATTGTGAAAAACTGAGTAAATGTATTTGGCTAAGGTGTATGTAAACTTCTGACTTCAACTGTATTTACTCAGGGTGTGGTAAATTAGATATTTCTGTATTTCATTTTCAATAAATTAGCAAAAAATGTTTCAAAACATGTTTCACAATTGTCGCTATGGGGTTATTTCATCCATTTTTAATTCAGGCTGTAACAACAAAATGTAACATCAATCAAGGGGTATGAATACTTTCTGAAGGCACTGTATCTCCTCCTCATCTTTCGACTACTCCTCCTCCAGCCATCTCTTTCTCTGTCAGTCTCCAGCTATCTACCCCTTCTTTCCCTCACTCTCCCACTCTTGTTCTCTCTCTCTCTGTCTCTGCTAACTCTCTCCCTCTCTATGCCCCCTCTCTCCCTGTCTCTATCTCTGCCATCTCCCTCTCTCGCCTATCTCTCTGTATCTCTCTGCCCTCTCTCTCTCTCTCTCTTGCTCTGTCTGCTGCTGGAATTGGCAGATAAAGTTATGAAAGATGAACGGTGTTGAAGCTAGTGGGAGGCCAGCTGTGTAACTCCTAGGGAGATACGTCTGGGGGGCAGGGAGGTGAGCCAGACAAGCTCTGGTCACCTTGGGCGGCTTTCTCCTGCCACAGCAGAGAGCAAGAGAGAGAGAGACATACAGTGCTGTCATAAGTACGAACAGATTGCCAGGCCACAGCAGGGACCACAGCAGTCCATTTCTCAGTCTCTCAGCCTCAAACACATCCACTGGACCTTACAGACAGAGGCAGACACTAAGTATGATTTATATGTAGTCCACACACACACACACACACACACACACACACACACACACACACACACACACACACACACACACACACACACACACACACACACACACACACACACACACACACACACACACACACACACACACACACACACACACACACACACACACACATACACAAACAGGCAGACAAACACACACACACTGAAGTGTGCTGCCAATTGTCTTGTCACTCTGCTTTGCTCCCTCTCCATGCTCGCTGTTGCCGTGAGCAATGAAATGAGAAAGAAAACAGAAAAAGAAAGAGTGAGAGTGAGAGTGAGAGTGAGAGTGAGAGAGAGAGAGAGAGAGAGAGAGAGAGAGAGAGAGAGAGAGAGAGAGAGAGAGAGAGAGAGAGAGAGAGGCAGAATGTTTGCCCAAGTGAGAAAGAAAATAGAGAAAGAGTGGCAGAGAGAGAGGGAGAGAGAGCGTTAAGATCATAATGGTAGAGGTCATGTAAAAAAGCTTGTTCAGTAAAATTGTACAAATTTCTCCTCGTAATAATGCCTGGTTTTGCCCTATGAGTCCTAACATCTCTAATACAAACAATAGGCCAGTGATCACTAATATCCAGGGAGAAAACACCACTAGCCACACATTTCTCTGGAGTATTTGTAAACATAAGGTAAATTCTTGTTGATTTAGTATAATCCCTCAGATTTGGATGTGTGGGTTTAGTAATCAACTGAGTGAGGTTTAGGTTATTACAAAAATCCTTTAAACAGTCTGTCTTGGGTTCCCCAGGACAGGTTAAAGTCACCTACGACCATCTCTTTACCTGTCCTAACCCATCTCAGAAGTAGAAAAGGAAGCTATTAAATCAGTTAACAAACATTTCTTCGTGGAGGAATGGCAGTAGACTTCCAGAACAGTTACTTTAGAATTATAACCTAGTTGAAGACTTAAAGCTATAAATTCAAATGGTTTAGGACTGGACAAAGCCTTTAAAAGAGACAGAGAAAGGTTACTTTTTGTATAGATAGAATGGTGTGTTGTTGAAATCAGCCCTGAAAACTTTAAAACCACCAATAGTAAACTCAGAATCCACCATTTTCTAAGATAACCATGTTTCTGATCAAAATTAAAATATCTGGATCTGCCTGAGAAGCCCAGATCTTGATGTGGTCCATTTTTGTCCAAAGGCTGCAAACATTTAGGTGCATGAATTTCAAACCTTGTCAGGCTTCAAAATGACCTGGTGTCAATAAAAGCCGGATCATAAAAGCAAGGGAAATTAAATTGTCAAAATTTACCCCAATCTGCCCTACATATTGTTTATCTATCACTGTTTTCTGGGGGCGTTGAGATTTAATAATAGTAGGGATTACCTGAGACAGCAGCGGCTTCACTTTACAATATAAATTAGTACAAATGCTAATGGGGGTACCCTCCTTTCTAGCCATAGCAGGGCTAGTAAAAGAGCATAAGAGTCCATTTCTCAGAGCTAACCTGGTAGTGATTAGATAGTGTCCACGCGCCAAAGTGATTTGGGTGAATTCCATCATCCTTGAAAAGTGTTTTCTATTTCCAAATGGTATCAAAATTGTCGATAAAAGTAATGCCTGCAGATCGACAGACTTTCAGCCAGTCATGGAGCGCTAGCGGTCTACTGAATAAGCCACTTCTATGACCCAGTGGAGGAAGAGGGCCAGAGATGAACAGACACTTCTTTAAGTCTTTCATCTTGTGAACAAGGTCTATCAAATATTTTTAAGCTGCTCCGATCTGGCCAACTTAATGTCATCCAACCCCACATTAACTATGACGCACAGCTTCGTGAAGCAACCTGGTGATATCCTGATCTTTGCCCCAGGTACAGTCTTTGCCCCAGGTACAGTCTTTGCCCCAGGTACAGATGTGTGCCTCACCATCGAACTCAACACAATCGCCGGAATGATCCGGCTTCTGTCGTGGCTCCAATCAGATTGCTAGGCCAGAGCCACAGATCTCACCTGAGAAGAGGGCTGAGACACAGGCTGCGTGCAGGCCGCAACAGCCAACAGCTCTGATCCAGAGAGCACGGCCTAGGGGAGGGGAGGGGGGCCGCGGTGGTCCAGGCCTTGCCCAGGCAGTTGCTTGACTAGGACAGGGAGAGGTAGCTGGATGGGTATCCACAGCCATGGAGGGAACATCTAAGTCCCCGGCTGAAGAAAGCGGGGACTGGCTCAAAGAGATTTGAGAGTCTTAAATCCGGACACGGGGGAAGAAGGCAGGCGCGCCTCGAACGATTCCTCTCCTTCTTTCTGGTTCCAATACGCATCCAATACGCTCACCTGGAGTCGAACAATGCGCAGCCATTTTCTGGTTCAAGCTAGTATAGGGGTGCAATGGTGGAAATGTATGATAGTCGAGGAAGGTCCCATTATGATTCTCTTGTATGTTTTGATAGGAAGCATTTCAAGATGGCAATAGTCTCCAATAATCCTTATTCCATTCAAGGTGCTCGTGAATCAATGAATGGGATGACGCTATAGCACAAAATCATTTTGTTGAAATATTTCAGTTTTGTTGAAATATATTACTTCTATCTCATTACTTCAGTGATGTGAGAAACGTTGTTGTTTGACGAGCAGGTGTCCACATACAAAGGTATGCTTGTCTTCAGCAAGGGAGTTTTTTAGGATAAAATTGAACTGAATAGGCCCAGGCAAAATCCTAGAGGAAATCCTGGTTCAGTCGTCAGGGTAGCCTAGTGGTTAGAGAGTTGGACTAGGAACCGGAAGGTTGCAAGTTCAAACCCCCGAGCTGACAAGGTACTAATCTGTCGTTCTGCCCCTGAACAGGCAGTTAACCTACTGTTCCTAAGCCGTCATTGAAAATAAGAATTTGTTCTTAACTGACTTGCCTGGTTAAATAAAGGTAAAATAAAATAAATAAAAAAGTCTGCTTTCCAATAGACACTGGGAGACAAATTCACCTTTCAGCAGGACAATAGCCTAAAACACAAGGCCAAATATACACTGGAGTTGCTTACCGAGACGACATTGAAAGTTCGTAATGTAAAATGGACTCAGGATAGTGAAGTAATGATGGTGAATATAAAGACGCAGCACAGCAGTGTCCTCTGCTGTCTATGTCTATGCTGCCTTTCTGAGGAAATAATGGACCAGGGGTACTCATTTGAGAAGGTACAGTCATACAACTTTCCTAGGTGGCAATGGACCGGATGTATATTGTCATGTATCGGTGTTGTTAGAAAATCCCAACCTCGCAACCCATGTGACCCCAGACTGTTGAAATTGTTCACACACCTCTTGTTGCTAGTTGTAAAGATCATTTCCTGCAATTGTACACATTATGCCATGGAGCGAAAGGAACATTTTGCCCGTTTTAAAACGAATTTCCTGAATTTTTACACATTTTCCATGTCTTGTGTGTGTTGATGTGATACCAGGAGTCGAATGTCGACCGAGTTCCCCCCCAAAAAAGTGGGACCCGCAGTCCGTATTGACCACGTTCTGGGTCCGGATATTGGTCCACCTTTTGAGAATGGCTGTAACAGACCAGACAGACGTGTAATGTTCGCAATCACCACTAGAGGGAATGCTACATCCAAAAATAGGACTGGAGTAACTAAACTTCACCTTTTGGGTCTGGTCTTCGACTTTGTGTGTGTATCAGTTTGTAACAGGGTGTACCGTATGTAACATAGGTGTGTGTATTCTGATTTAATGGGTTGTACTTGTACTACACTGTGGCTGTATAGTACCAACCTCTAACAATGTGTGTGTAATGCTGTGTATACGGCAGGTAGCCTAGTGGTTAGAGCTTTGGGCCAGTAACTGAAGGGTTGCTAGATTGAATCCCAGAGCTGACAATGTAAAAATCTGTCATTCTGCCCCTGAGCTGTCCCCCGGGTGCTGTGAATGTTGATTATGGCAGCCCCCTGCACCTCGCTGTTCAGAGGGGTTGGTTTAAATGCAGAAGACACATTTCAGTTGAAGGCATTCAGTTGTACAACTGACTAGGTATCCCCCTCTCCCTTATATTTGTGTGTGTGTTTCAGGGAGCGCAGGAAGGTGGTGTTACACCGTGGCTCCACAGGCCTGGGTTTTAACATAGTAGGAGGAGAGGATGGAGAGGGAATCTTTATTTCCTTTATTCTGGCTGGTGGACCTGCTGACCTCTGTGGAGAGCTCCGGAAAGGAGACCGCATCATCTCAGTAAGAACACACACACACACGGAAACGTGATAGTCTCTTATTGATTTCTTGTGATTTATGAGTATTATTGACGAGGTTAAATTGACTGTAGATCTCCATTGACATGCCTTGTTCATTTGTTGTTCATTGATCAAACTGTGTGTGTGCAGGTAAACGGGGTTGAGCTCCACAGTGCAACCCATGAGCAGGCAGCTGCTGCTCTGAAGAACGCTGGACAGACGGTCAACATCGTAGCCCAGTACAGGCCAGAGGGTGAGAAATACTAATACTCCTACAGCACATGTTTTGCCTGAGATCAAACAAAGACAGAAATTGACAAGAGGAGATATTTGCAGATTGATTAAGAGAGAGATCGAATGACAAAATAGAAGCGAAAGAGTGAGAGCCCACTCATGGAGCCTGATGTGAGTGTGATCTGTGATGTGCGTTTGCTGTCCCCCATGGTAACTGCAGAGTAAAAAAGGTCACAGCTCTGGTAAACAGGTTACACACACTGATTGAGTTATCTACTCTGATGTCATGGCAACAGGACCCTGTTGGGGAAAGAGGTGAGAGTGAGCCTCCCTGGCAGGAGTGAAAGCTATAACACACACACACTCACCTCACTCAGTGTCATGAGGGTGTGTAATTCCAGGGTTTTTCTTTATTTTTACTATTTTCTACATTGTAGAATAATAGTGAAGATGTCAAAACTATGAAATAACACATGGAATCATGTAGTAGCCAAAATAGTATTAACTATTTAAAATATATTTTATATTTGAGATTGTTTAAAGTAGCCACCCTTTGCCTTAATGACAGCTTTGCACACTCTTGGCATTCTCTCAACCAGCTTTATGGGGTAGTCACCTGGAATGCATTTCAATTAACAGGTGTGCCTTGTTAAAAGTTCATTTGTGGAATTTCTTTCCTTAATGAGTTTGAGCAAATCAGTTGTGTTGTGACAAGGTAGGGGAGGTATACAGAAGATTGCCTTATTTGGTAAAAGACAAAGTCCAAGAACAGCTCGAATAAGCAAAGAGAAATGACAGTCCATCATTACTTTAAGACATGAAGATCAGTCAATATGGAAAATGTCAAGAACTTTGAACATTTCATCAAGTGCAGTTTCAAAAACCATCAAGTGCTATAATGAAACTGGCTCTCATGAGGACCGCAACGAGAAAGGAAGACCCAGAGTTACCTCTGCTGCAGAGGATAAGTTTATTAGAGTTAATTAGATTCTCAGAAATTGCAGCCCATATAAATGCTTCAGAGTTCACGTAACAGACACATCTCAACATCAATTGTTCAGAGGAGACTGCGTGAATCAGACATTCATGGTCAAATTGCTGCAAAGAAACCTCTACTAAAGGACACCAATAAGAAGAGACTAGCTTGGGCCAAGAAACACGAGCAATGGACATTAGTCCAAATATGAGATTTTTGGTTCCAACCTCTGTGTCTTTGTGACATGCAGAGTAGGTGAACGGATGATCTCTGTATAGTTCCCTACGTGACGAATGGAGGAGGGGGTGTGGGGGTGCTTTGCTGGTAGACACTATTTATTTAGAATTCAAGGCACACTTAACCAGCATAGCTACCACAGCATTCTGCAGCAATACGCCATCCCATCTGGTTGGCGCTTAGTGGGACTACCATTAGTTTTTCAACAGGACAATGATCCAACACACCTCCAGGCTGTGTAAGGGCTATTTGACCAAGAAGGAGAGTGATGGAGTGCTGCATCGGATGACCTGGCCTCAAGCCTATTGAGCTGGTTTGGGATGAGTTGGACCACAGAGTGAAGGGAAAAAAAAGAAGAAAAAAAAAAATCAGCCAACAAGTGTTTAGCATCTGTTGGAAAAACATTCCAGGTGACACTGCTTGATATTTTCTTTTTAAACTAGGCAAATCAGTTAAGAACACATTAATTACAATGATAGCCTAGGAACAGTGGGTTAACCTCCTTGTTCATGCTCGGGGATTCGATCTAGCAACCTTTCAGTTGCTAGCCCAATGCTCTAACCACTAGGCTACCTGCCACCCCATTGATACAATGCCAAGAGTGTGCCAAAAAGGGTTGCTAATTTGGACAATCTAAAATATATTTTGATTTGTTTAAAACCTTTTTGCTTGCTACATGATTTCATGTGTGTTTTTTCAGGGGGGGGTTTCTCCAAAAAACCCTTGAATGAGTAGGTGTGTTCAAACTTTTGAGTGATACTGTACCTGAAAGTAAAGGCGTTCATCTCAGTCCAACTACAGGACTATCACATTTCAGGAGAAGACCCAGATGCAGATTGTGTCGAAGTCACAAAAGCGTTGGAGTAACAAAACAAAACGGCAGGCCGTCTCGGGGTCAGGGCAGGCAGAGATCAATAATCCAGAGTGGTGTGACAAGGTACAGAACGGCAGGCAGGCTCAGGGCCGGCAGAATGGTCAAAACCAGGAAAACAGAAACTAGAAAGCGACAGGCGCTTTGGGAAAATCCACTGGTAGGCTTGACAAACAAAACAAACTAGCAACAAACACACAGAGAACACAGGTATAAATACACTGGGGAAGATGGGCGACCCCTGGAGGGGGGTGGAGACGAGCACAAAGACAGGTGAAACAGATCAGTGTGCGACAAGGACAACATTCCCCCTAACAAGGGCTTCTGTGCTACCTGCCACTGACATGAAAGTTCTTTCTCAGATTGGACACTGCAAGGCATGCTGATATTCCACTTGTCTACGGTACCTCAGCTCAGGTCATGTCTCTCACCTCTGTGGGTGTTCTGTTTGCTCTACATATCATTACCCTTTACTGTTTTTGGTCTGTCCACACTTGTTTCGGGCCCTTCAAAAGGTAGAGGGGTTTTAAAGGGGTTCAGTGATTGTCAGATCTGGCCCTGACCAGAGGTTCAACCTTGACCAGGCCTCATTAAATCACCATTACCACTATTACCCTATTTACCACTATTCTCTCTCTCTCTCTCTCTCTCTCTCTCTCTCTCTCTCTCTCTCTCTCTCTCTCTCTCTCTCTCTCTCTCTCTCTCTCTCTCTCTCTCTCTCGATGAGCATATGGCCCTTATGCTCATCGTGCACTGTTGAGGGGCTGTAGAGTATCCTGCTGGCTGTGTGGCTGGCTGTAGCCCCCCTTGCTGTAGGTTAAGGGTACTGAGGTGTAGTTAGTTAGTTATTTGCACATAGAGGAGTTAGTAAGTAGATAAGAGGCTTTCAACTAAATACTTCAACAGTAAAGAGTGTAGGGATCTTGGCCTTATAATGTGTCAAAGATTCTGAGACTGAATGGGGAGTTGTAAGTACAGCTTGATCCCGATCCCGTTTCAGTTTCTAACGCCCATTTCTCTGCAGCTGATGACCACGAAGGCAGAAAAGCCACACGGTGAGTGAGAAAACCAACCAGACAGCAGAGCAGAGCAGGGAGTGTGTTAGCAGTGATGTGATCGATGATGAATGGTGGAGATTGTTTGTTTGATCATGGCAAACGAGACACAAATATATGCATTTTGTGTATGGTGAGCTGCCATTTTGGAACTACACAGGAGTGAGGGGTTGGGGGGATTGTGTGTGTGTGTGTGTGTGTGTGTGTGTGTGTGTGTGTGTGTGTGTGTGTGTGTGTGTGTGTGTGTGTGTGTGTGTGTGTGTGTGTGTGTGTGTGTGTGTGTGTGTGTGTGTGTGTGTGTGTGTGTGTGTGTGTGTGTGTGTGTGTGTGTGTGTGAACACCCTAATGGGATGGCTGCGGTATTAGCCAGTGTTATGTACACTGCACTGGAAGAGCTTAAAAGCAGACAGACATACATAAAGACAGGCTGAGTGTTAGTCTTTCAGGAGCTGGGCCTAGGTGTTGCTGTAAGAGATTAAACATGAGATCTGTCTGCCTGCTCATGGTACAATAATCGCTAAACTCTTAGTTGATTTTGTCGCAAATCTGAGAGTGTTGATACTATACTCTCCTATATGGGGTTGCTTTCTCTCTCCCCTAGGCCGTTTGAACACAATGCTGCCTTTATTCTCTATTGTCCGATTTCCTTTCTCCCTAGAACATTACATGAAATGTAATTTCATTCAATTGTTATACTATACATCATTAAGCGGCAGCACTAATGGAGTCAATGGTCTGGATGTGAAACTGAAAGATGATTGATGGTAAAGAGGAAACCGGAGTCCTGAGAAACAATCAATGTTTCACAGATCCTTTTGCCCTCTATTGATGTGCACAGAAGGAGCACAGACAGTACTTAAAGGGATACAGCCAGGCTAGTATAAGCATTGATAACCCTAAAGCAATGCCGTCCAATGTCACTCACTTCACGCTGTCTAAATTGTAGGCCAACTCATAATAACTTTGCCCATCACTTTCGCTAAATATAAGTCAGTGTTGTAAAAATACTTGAAAGTACTACTTCAGTACTTTACTATTTATATTTTTGGACAACTTTTACTTCACTACATTCCTAAAGGCAATAATGAACTTTTTACTCCATACGTTTTCCCTGAAAAGTACTCGTTACATTTTGAAGGCTTAGCAGGACAGGAAAATGGTTTAATTCACACACTTGTGAACATCCCTGGTCATCCCGACTGCCTCTGATCTGGCGGACTTACTTAACAGGGTGAGTGTTGGAGCGTGCTCCTGCCTATCCATAAATAAAGTAAAATAGTGCCTTCTGGTTTGCTTAATATAAGGAATTTGAAATTATTTATACTTTTACTATTACTTTTGATTATTAAGTATATTTTAGCAATTTTACTGGGTGATTTTCACTTTTACTTCTATTAAAGGTACTTTTACTCAATTATGACAATTGGGTACTTTTTCCACCGCTTGACTTTGATATTCTGTGTATCAGAAACCCATACTAAGCAGCGGGGGGAGAAATGCAGTGAAGAGACTCTGAGATAGAACGTTTCAGCCGTGTTAGGAACCAGGCCGTCAACCCATCAGAGGGCCGGCAAAGGCTTCAGCCGCAGCTGGCCCAGAATAGCTCAGGAGAGAATGGGTGCATGGCAACCAGAAGTATTTTTTTAGCGACTACAGTTGATATCATCATTGTACCATGCTTGAGTTGGCATCAGTGTCGCTGCTGAGACATTGTAAGACAACCAGTGTGTGGCATAAAAGCTTTCCCCCAGAGAGTAATATTGTTACTGCACGATCTTGTTTAAGACTGAGCTGGCCATTTATCCAAATGGGTGACACTTCCTTCACAAAAACAACAACATTGAACTGTGCAAAAAATAGCATAAAACTCGGTATGCACTGCAGCATGATTTATGCAGTAGATTTTCTGTAACAATGTCCACGAAAGGGAGATTTTAGATTGTCTGTCAGTTTGTGGTGTTTGTAGACATGGAGGGATTGGAACCAGATCATAGTATCAATAAAACCATTGATCCAAACTATTGTCAGCCTAACCTGGAAGACATTAAGTATGAGTTGTTTTGTCAGGATAGCCTTCCGTCTTCCCTGTTAATGTGTGGTGGGGAAGGACTTTAAACACATACTAGAGTACTATTCATTAGCTTCAACCTTCTATTCCTTCTCTCCTCGTCTCTCTTTCTCTCACTCACTCTGACTGTAATCTGAGTAAGATTAGATATTCCCATCCCAACGCACTACAGAACAAACACACAAACACACACACACACATTCAAGGTTGTCATTTATAAAATCTCGAAGTATCACTTTAATGAAAATATATATTTTCTTTTGTTTATTATACTACTGTCATCAACATTTGTATTCATTTTAACACTTTAAAATTGACATCAATAATTGCAAAACTCAACCAATTGCAATACTCTAAATTCTTAGAATGGAAATTCTTCATACACCCATGACTTGTATTACTATTCTGAACCATGTTATTTGATAGTGATGACTGTAAATTGCAGCATTGGCATGTCAGTGTCAGATTGGAGAGAGAGAGAGCACCATCTGTGTGTGTAAGATGGAGGCTGCCAGTGTGGGGCTTGTGTTCCAGGGCAGGGACCCAGACCCAAACTGGGGCAGGAGCACAGGGGGGCAGAGCTGGGCTCCGGAACAACCAATACCCTTCTGCATAACTAACGGTGTGTGTGTGTCAAATCAAATTGTATTGGTCACATCCATGTGTTTAGCAGATGTTATCGCGGTTGTAGCGAAATGCTTGTGCTTCTAGCTCTGACAGTGCAGTAATATCTAACAAGTCATATTTAACAGTTTCACAACATATACCCAAAATACACATAAATCTAAGTAAGAAATGGATTAAGACTATATATACATATATGTCAGAGCAGCATTGGACTAAAATACCGTAGAATAGTATAGAGTACAGTTTACACACATGAGATGAGTAATGCAAGATACGGAGACATTATTAAAGTGGCTCGTGTTTCATTTCCTTAAAGTGGCCAGT
The DNA here is from genome assembly GCF_023373465.1 of Oncorhynchus keta. NCBI lineage: Eukaryota > Metazoa > Chordata > Actinopteri > Salmoniformes > Salmonidae > Oncorhynchus > Oncorhynchus keta. Next base: position 9,866,817 of record NC_068446.1, read on the forward strand.
GATTCCTAATCTATGTCTATAGGCAGCAGCCTCTGATGTGCTGGAGATGGCTGTTTAACAGTCAGTGGTGTAGTATAGAATACAATACAGTTTATACATATGAGATGGGTGATGCAATATGTAAACACAATTTAAAAGTGACTAAGATACCTTAGAAGTGTGTGGAGTGCAGTTTATACATATGAGTAATGCAAGGTAAGGAAGACATTATTAAAATGGCTAGTGGTCCATTTCTAAAAGTGGCCAGTGATTCCTAATCTAGGTCTATAGGCAGCCGCCTCTGATGTGTTAGTGATGGCTGTTCAGTAGTCTGATGGCCTTGAGATAGAAGCTGTTTTTCAGTCTTTCGATTCCAGCTTTGATGCACCTGTACTGACCTCGCCTTCTGGATGATAGCAAGGTGAACAGGCAGTGGCTCGGGTGGTTGATGTCCTTGATGATCTTTTTGGCCTTCCTATGGCATCGGGTGCTGTAGGTGTCCAGGAGGCTGGCATGTTTGCCCCCATTAATGCGTTGTGCAGACCGTGCGGTCACCTTCTGGAGAGCTTTGCGGTTGTGGGTGGTGCATTTGCCATACCAGGCGGTGATAAGGCCTGACAGGATGCTCTCAATTGTTCATCTGTAAAAGTTTGTGAGGGTTTTAGGAGTTAAGCCAAATTTCTTTAGCGTCCGGAGGTTGAAGAATCGCTGTTGCGCCTTCTTCACCACACTGTCTGTGTGGGTGGACCATTTCAGTTTGTCTGTGATGTGTATGCCGAGGAACTTGAAGCTTTCCACCTTCTCCACTGCGGTCCCATCGATGAAGATAGGGGGGTGGTCCCTCTGCTGTTTCCTGAAGTCCACGATCATATCCTTAGTTTTGTTGACGTTGAGTGAGAGGTTATTTCCCTGGCACAATACTCCCAGAGCCCTCACCTCCTCCCTGTAGGCTGTCTCATCGTTGTTGGTAATCAAACCTACTACTGTTGTGTCGTCTGCAGACTTGATGATTGAGTTGGAGACATGCTTGGCCACGCAGTCATGGGTGAACAGGGAGTACAGGAGGGGGCTGAGCACGCACCCTTGTGGGGCCCCAGTGTTGAGGATCAGCGGAGGGGAGGTGTTGTTTCCTACCTTCACCACCTGCGGACGACCCGTCAGGAAGTCCAGGACCCAGTTGCACAGGGCGGGGTTCAGACTCTGGGCCTCAAGCTTGATGATGAGCTTGGAGGGTACTATGGTGTTGAATGCTGAGCTATAGTCAGCATTCTTACATATAGGTAAGCCACTTGTCCAGATGGGACAGGGCAGTGTGCAGTGTGGTGGCGATTGCATCGTCTGTGGACCTATTGGGGTTGTAAGCAAATTGAAATGGGTCTAGGGTGTCAGGTAAGGTGGAAGTGATATGATCCGCTTCTCTTTGTGTGTGTGCGTACGCAAGCGTGTGTGTGTGTGCGCCAGTGTTAATTTGGTCAACAATAACTATGACAAAAAATGAATGATGATATCGAGACGAGATGCACCCCCCAAAAAATAAATAAACGCAGTATATTATATATATATATATAAATATACGCAGTACCAGTCAAAACTTTGGACACGCCTACTTTCTTTATTTTTCTAATAGTGAAGACATCAAAACTATTAAATAACACATATGGAGTCATGTAGTAAGCAAAAAAGTGTTAAAACAAATCAAAATATATTTTAGATTCTTCAAAGTACCCACCCTGTGCCTTGATGACAGCTTTGCACACTCTTGACATTCTCTCAACCAACCTCACCTGGAATGCTTTTCCAACAGTCTTGAAGGAGTTCCCACATATGCTGAGCACTTGTTGACTGCTTTTCCTTCACTCTGTAGTCCAACTCATCCCAAACCATCTCAATTGGGTTGAGGTTGGATGATTGTGGAGGCCAGGTCATCTGATGCAGCACTCCATCACTCTCTTTCTTGGTCAAGTAGCCCTTACACAGCCTGGAGGTGTGTTGGATCATTGTCCTGTTGATGGTGTATTGCTGCAGAATGCTTTGACAGCCATGCTGGTTAAGTGTGTCTTGAATTCTTAATAATTCAGACAGTGTCACCAGCAAAGCACCATCACACCTCCTCCTCGATGCTTCACGGTGGGATCCACACATGCAGAGATCATCCGTTCACCTACTCTGCATCTCAGAAAGACACGGAGGTTGGAACCAAAAATCTCAAATTTGGACTCATCAGACCAAAGGACAGATTTCCAGCGGTCTAATATCCATTGCTCATGTTTCTTGGCCCAAGCAAGTCATTTCTTCTTATTGGTAGTGGTTTCTTTGCAGCAGATCGACCATGAAGTCCTGATTCACGCAGTCTCCTCTGAACAGTTGATGTTAAGATGTGTCTGTTACTTGAACTTTGAAGCTTTTATTTGGGATGCAATTTCTGAGGCTGCTAACTCTAATGAACTTATCCTCTGCAGCCGAGGTAACTCTGGGTCTTCCTTTCCTGTGACGGTCCTCATGAGAGCCAGTTTCATCATAGCGCTTAATGGTTTATGCGACTGCACTTGAAGAAACTTTTAAAATTCTTAACATTTTCTGTATTGCCTGACCTTCATGTCTTAAAGTACTGATGGACTTTTGTTTTGCTTTGCTTATTTGGGCCGTTCTTGCCATAATATGGACTTGGTCATTTAACATATAGGGCTATTTTCTGTATACCACCCCTACCTTGTCACAACACAACTGATTGACTTAAACACATTAAGAAGGAAAGAATTTCCACAAATTAACTTTTAACAAGGCACACCTGTTAATTGAAATGCATTCCAGGTGACTAACTCATGAATGTGGTTGAGAGTATTGCCAAGAGTGTGCAAAGCTGTCATCAAGGTAAAGGGTGGCTACTTTGAGCATTTAAAAATATGACATATTTATATTTTTTAAACACTTTTTTGGTTACTACATGATTCCATATGTGTTATTTCATAGTTTTGATGTCTTCACTATTATTCTTCAATGTAGAAAATAGTAAAAATAAAGAAAAATTAGTAGATGTGTCCAAACGTTTGACTGCTACTCTAATTCTAACACATTACGAGAATTCTACGTGAGACGAATGGACATTCAATTTGACATGAAGCTTCTTTTCATCTGTTTTATCCAATCATAAGCATGCATTTCTTTGCAGAATACTTTCTGCAATCCTCTCATTGGCCGATAACGTCTTTCAGTTGCGCATGCTGCGTGAGCTCAATGAGCCGAACTGGCTTTCTCACACACTTGAATCACGCCTCTCTTTTGAACTGATGCACAGCCAGGACACTTCAATTGTAACTTACCTCTATTAGAAACAATAATGTATTTGATCATTTTTGCTTTCATATAGGCCATTTCTGCTCTGATCACATCAGAAGTTCTATTTAGCCATGTGCACTGGGTAAATGCGAGTTGTGATATTTTTTCTGATTATTATTATTTATTATTTAACCCCCTCCGACAGTTATAGTGAGGTGAAAATTACAGTTGTAAATTGTTTAACCTATGGCCAAGGCTTTATTGCCTAAATGATTAATTATGGCTGACATTGGTTACTATCTGCCACTATAGCAATGTTGCCAGCTAAGTTATAAGAGGGGACAATAGGCCTAGTTAGACAAGGCTAAGAGGTACATACAGTATTATGTGATTATAATGACTGTGACTAAAAACTAGACTAAAATTGTCCAGAGTTTTAGTTGACTGATAACAACTAAAACTAATGAAGGATGAAATTACTAAAACACGGCTAAAGGACTAAAAGGCATTTTAAGACAAATTAAATCTGAAATAGCTGTGAAAATGTCTGACACTACAAGCTTGGCACACCTGTATTTGGGGAGTTTCTCCCATTCTTCTCTGCAGATCCTCTCACACTCTGTCAGGTTGGATGGTGAACTATTTTCAGGTCTCTCCAGAGATGTTCGATTGGGTTCAAGTCCGGGCTCTGGCTGGGCCACCCAAGGACATTCAGAGACTTGTCCCAAAGCCACTCCTGCATTGTGTTGGCTGTGTGTTTTGGGTTGTTGTCCTGTTGGAAGGTGAACCATCACCTCAGTCTGAGGTTCTGAGCTCTCTCGATCAGGTTTTCATCAAGGATTTCTCTGTACTTTGCGCCGTTCCCTCGGTCCTGACTAGTCTCCCAGTCTGTTCAGCTAAAAAACATCCGTAGGGACGCTTCACCATAGGATTGGTGCCAGGTTTCCTCCAGACGTGATTCTTGGCATTCAGGCCAAAGAGTTCAATCTTGGTTTCATCAGACCATCATGGTCTGAGAGGCCTTTTGGCAAACTCCAAGCGGGCCGTGCCTTTTACTGAGGAGTGGCTTACATCTGGCCACTCTACCATAAAGGCCTGATTGGTGGAGCGCTGCAGAGATGGTTGTCCTTCTGGATGGTTCTCCCATCTCCATAGAGTAACTCTGGAGCTCTGTCAGAGTGACTATCCGGTTCTTGGTCACCTCCTGACCAAGGGCCTTGTCTCCTGATTGCTCAGTTTGAGAAAGAGTCTTAGTGGTTCCAAACTTCTTCCATTTTAGAGCGGAGGTCACTGGGGACCTTCAATGCTGCAGAAATGTTTTGGTACACTTCTGTGCTCCACACAGATCTGTGCCTCGACACAATCCTGTCTTGGAGTTTGGCTTGGTTTGGTTTTTGCTCTGACATGCATTATCAACTGTGGGACCTCTTGTAATGGTGCCGGAGGGGATGGCTGCTGTTGTATAGGCTCTTAACCAACCGTGCTGTTTTGCTTGTTTTTTTCACATTGTTTGTAACTTATGTTGTACATAATGTTGCTGCTACCATATCTTATGACCGAAAAGAGCTTCTGGACATCAGAACAGCCATTACTCACCTTGAACTGGACGAAAAATATTTCTTTAATGAGTCGGATGAAAGGGATTTACTCCAGACACCAGAACAGGCCCTCATCCCCGTCAATCGCAGGGGAAAAAGACAGATTTCACAGAAGGAGATCAGGGTGCCTTGTAAGGATCCTGCCTTTTCGATCGGTACTATTGGCCAATGTACCATCCCTGGACCTTAAAGTGGATGAACTACAAGCACGTATATCCTACCAACGGGACATTAAAAACTAAAATCTTATTTTCACCGAGTTGTGACTGAATGACGTACAGCTGGTGGGTTACACACTGTATCGCCAGGATGGAACAGCAGCCTCTGGTAAGACAAGGGCTGGTTGTCTATGTATATTTGTAAACAACAGCTGGTGCACGATACCTAAAGAAGTCTTGAGGTTTTGCATGCCTGAGGTAGAGTATCTCATGATAAGCTGTTTCTACCAAGAGAGTTTATCTATATTCTTTTCGTAGCTGTCTATTTACCACCACAAACTGATGCTGGCACTTGGACCACACTCAATGAGCTGTATAAAGCCATAAGCAAACAGGAAAATGTTTATCCAGAAGTGCCTGGGGAATTTAATGCAGGGAAACTTAAATCTGTTTCGTCTCATTTCTACCAGCATGTTAAATGTGCAATCAGAGGGGGAAAAATAACTCTAGTCCACCTTTACTCCACACACAGAGAAGCGTACAAAGCTCTCCCTCGCCCTCCATTTGGTCATTCTGACCATAATTCTATCCTCCTGATTCCTGCTTACAAGCAAAAACTAAAGCAGGAAGCACCAGTGACTTGGTCAATAACTAAGTGGTCAGATGAAGCACATTTTTTAAATGTATTTTATTTCACCTTTATTTAACCAGGTAAGCTAGTTGAGAACAAGTTGTCATTTGCAACTGCGACCTGGCCAAGATAAAGCATAGCAGTTCGACACATACAACACAGAGTTACATATGGAATGAACAAAACATACAGTCAATAATACAGTAGGGAAAAAAAGTCTATATACAGTGAGTGTAAATAAGGTCAAATAAGGAAGGCTATAAATAGGCCATGGTGGCGAAGTAATTACAATATGGCAATTAAACACTGGAATGGTAGATGTGCAAAAGATGGATGTGCAAGTAGAGATACTGTGGTGCAAAAGGAGCAAAATAAATCAATACTGTATGGGAATGAGGTAGATAGATGGGCTGTATACAGATGGGCTATGAACAGGTGCAGTGATCTGTGAGCTGCTCTGACAGCTGGTTCTTAAAGCTAGTGATGGGAGATGGGAATCTCCAGCTTCAGTGATTTTTGCAGTTCGTCCAGTCAGTGGCAGCAGAGAACTGGACGGAAAGGCGACCAAAAGAGGAATTGGCTTTGGGGGTGACCAGTGAGATATACCTGCTGGAGCGTGTGCTACGACTGGGTGCTGCTATGGTGTGGGGGGCGGGGCTTTACCTAGCAGAGACTTGTAGATAACCTGTAGCCAGTGGGTTTGGCGACGAGTATGAAGCGAGGGCCAGCCAACGAGAGCGTACAGATCGCAGTGGTGGGTAGTATATGGGGCTTTGGTGACAAAACGGATGGCACTGTGATTGACTACATCCAGTTTGCTGAGTAGAGTGTTGGACGCTATGTTATAGATGACATCGCCGAAGTCAAGGATCGTTAGGATGGTCAATTTTACGAGGGTATGTTTGGCAGCATGACAGAAGGATGCTTTGTTGCGATATAGGAAGCCAATTCTAGATTTAATTTTGGATTGGAGATGCTTAATGTGAGTCTGGAAGGAGATTTTACAGTCTAGCCAGACACTTAGGTATTTGTAGTTATCCACGTATTCTAAGTCAGAGCCATCCAGAGTAGTGATGCTGGATTGGCGGGCAGGTGCAGGCAATGATCGGTTGAATAGCATGCATTTATTTTTATTTGCGTTTAAGAGCAGTTGGAGGCCATGGAAGGAGAGTTGTATGGCATTGAAGCTTGTCTGGAGGTTAGTTAACACAGTGTCCAAAGAAGGGCCCGAAGTATACAGAATGGTGTCGTCTGCGTAGAGGTGGATTAGAGAATCACCAGCAGCAAGAGCGACATCATTGATGTATACAGAGAAAAGAGTCCGCCCGAGAATTGAACCCTGTGGCACCCCCATAGAGACTGCCAGAGGTACGGACAACAGGCCCTCCGATTTGACACACTGAGCTCTATCAGAGAAGTCGTTGGTGAACCAGGTAGGCAATCATTTGAGAAACCAAGGCTGTTGTGTCTGCCAATAAGAATGTGGTGATTGACAGAGTCGAAAGCCTTGGCCAGGTCGATGAATACAGCTGCACAGTATTGTCTCTTATTGAGCCGGTTATGATATCGTTAAGGACCTTGAGCGTGGCTGAGGTGCACCCATGACAAGCTCAGAAACCAGATTGCATAGCGGAGAAGGTACGATGTGATTCAAAATGGTCAGTAATCTGTTTGTTAACTTGGCTTTCGAAGGCCTTAGAGATGCAGGGTAAGATAGATATAGGTCTGTAGCAGTTTGGGTCTAGAGTGTCTCCCCCTTTGAAGAGGGGGATGACCGCGGCAGCTTTCTAATCTTTGGGAATCCGGAGATATCGAGAAGAATAAGTCCGACTAGCTCTGGTTTGAGTCACGCTGTACAGACTGGCAAGAGTTGTCCGGGACCGCTATAGCAAAGGATAGCTGTGGCTTCGGAATGTAATCGATGGGCCTCGTAAACTAACAGTCCATTGTGCTCTAGACAGCTAGCATTCAGGGGACGTTAGCTGCGAAGGTCGGAAGGTGAGAAGGTTCAGAGCTTGCGATAGGAATCCGGGGATATGGAGAGAAAAATACGTCCGGTATGCTCTGGTTGAATCGTGTTGTACAAACTGGCGAGAGCTTTCCGAGCTAGAGGTCAGCTGGCGAGTTCGCTGGCTAGTTTATGTTGGAGAGATTCCAGTAAGAGGCAAAGAAAAATACGTTAGAGAAAAAGCAGGTCCACACCACATTGGGTGAGGCGGGTTGCAGGAGAGTATTTTGAAGAAAGCGTTTAGAAAAATATAAAAAGATATGCAAATAAAAATAAATATACATAGGACACGACAAGACAAAGGACAAATACTTCTGACTGCTACGCCATCTTGGATAGTGAAGAAGATGCTAAGCTCTAGGACTCTTTTGCTAGCACAGACTGGAATATGTTCCGGAATTCTTCTGCTGTCATTGAGGAGTATAACACATCAGTCATTGGCTAGATCAATAAGTGCATTGATGACTTCGTCCCCACAGTGACTGTACGTACATACTCCAACCAGAAGCCATGAATTACAGCATCCGCACTGCGCTAAAGGGAAAAGCTGTTGCTTTTAAGGAGCGGGACTATAACCCCCAAGCTTACAAGAAATTGCGCTATGCCCTCCGACGAACTATCAAACAGGCTAAGCATCAATACAGGACTAAGGTCGAATCGTGCCACAGCGGCTCCAACTCTTCGGATGTGGCAGGGCTTGCAAACTATTACAGACTACAAAGGGAAGTACAGCCGAGAGCTGCCAAGTGACACGAGCCTACCAGACGAGCTACATTACTTCTATGCTCGCTTTGACGCAAGAAACACTGAAACATGCATGAGAGCATCAGCTGTTCTGGACGACTGTGTGATCACACTCTCCCTAGCCGATGTGAGTAAGAACTTTAAATGGGTCAAAATTCACAAGGCTGCAGGACCAGACGGATTACCAGGACGTGTCCTCCGAGCATGCCTCCTCCTCTGGACATCAAGAGAGGTCCAGCGTACTCGGTCCATGAAGTCCAGGATTTGAGGTGTCGAGCGGGGTTGTCTCCAGTACCTTATCGACTGGGAGGGGTACAGCCCAGAGGAGCAGTGCTGGGTTTCTGCGGTTGACATCCTGGATGCTTCGCTAAACAGGGATTTTCAGCTTTGGTGCCCTGACTGACCCGCAACGCGTCCCTGTGGTCGTCCCCGAGGTGTCCCGCTGGTGGTGCAGCGCGTCGGGGGGGGGTACTGTCACGGATCCCCAAGGTATTGCTTCCTAATTCCGTTAACCAGCTCCGGAGGTCTACATCATCGGCCTTCTAGGCATCACTGAACTGGATTCATTACCACCAACCCCCAGACTGTCTTGTCTCATTACGCACGCTTCCCATTCCGCCTGATTGGTATGAATATATGTAAGTGCCCTCTGTTCCCCATTCTCCTTGTCGGTTATTGTTATTGTTATCATGTCAGTTGGTCGTGTGAGTACCTGTGCTATTGTATCGACTTCCATGCTACGTGTTACTGTGCACTTGTTTTAAGTGTTTACACTTACGGTTTACATGTTGCTCTTTTGTTTGGGTGTAGAATTTGTTTTTAAACTATCGCGTATTCCTGCGCCTGTCTCCAATCACTATACAATGTGACTACATGTGCACAGGCAGAGATTACATTTGGGACAACATATAGCCTAATAGAACAAAATATGGCATAACCCTCAACCGTTGCAGTGACCAAACCCTACAAATATACCTAGGTAGGCAGATAGTACCTAGCTACAGCCAGAAATGTTTCTAGTAAAGCCAGTTTATCAGTTTTAGAAATGTAAAAACTGTAAATTGTTGTATTGTTTGTCCTCACTGTTAGTAAACTTAGCAAGCTAGTTTTCTGAATAGCCAATAATTGTTATTCACAACTGTTAGGCATCATGCAAGATAGGACTCCAATAATTTTAGCTAGCTACCTGAGTTAGCAAACATGTGTATATTTCCCCCCACAATATCAGTTTCAGTAGATAAACTAAAAGCTAGCCAGCTAGGTGGCTTGCATGAAAAATAACTCACCAAGCTACTGTATTTGCCTGCATCTTCGTGCATGTCATTTGCTGTAGATGAGCTTCTTTTTTAAATCCAATGCTGATTTGAATCCTCTTCGCTTTACAGGGCCTAAGGAAAGTATTCAGACCCTTGACTTTTACTACATTTTGTTCCGTTACACCCTTATTCTAAAATGTATCAAATAAAAAAAATCCTCAGCACAGGCTGGAACGTAACAAAATGTGGAAACAGGGAAGGGGTCTGAATACTTTCCGAATGCACTGTATATGTATGTTGCACAGGGCAGAGGGCTGCTATGATTATGTCAGCCCTGAAGCAAGTTGCCTTGCACAAGGGGGAGGGGTGAGCGCAGGAGTGATAGGGGGATGGAGAGAGGGAGAAATGCAGTGGGAGAAAAAGAGGAGGTGGGAGAGTGTGTTAGCATCTGTTGGTTTTTAGTTCTGGCTGACAAAAGCTGGAAGACAGACAGAGCGTAGTATCTCTACACAGACACACACATGCACGGGAGCCAAAGTGGAGCAGACGCTAGAGAGAGCTCGTCTTCACTACCACACACTCACACGCCGGCACTGGAACACACACTCAGAGTAGCGACCAGGCGCTAATCCAGAGAGAAAAACAGTATTTTCACTCTTTCGCTCTCACCGGTGAGAAGCTATTACTCAGCAGAGCAGCATGTAAGTACAGCCTTGTCTTTCAGAGATAAAACAATAGACATAGTACATTGGGCAGCTTGATTCCTTGTGTGTGTGTGTGTGTGTGTGTGTGTGTGTGTGTGTGTGTGTGTGTGTGTGTGTGTGTGTGTGTGTGTGTGTGTGTGTGTGTGTGTGTGTGTGTGTGTGTGTGTGTGTGTGTGTGTGTGTGTGTGTGTGTGTGTGTGTGTGTGTGGAGCCCCAGTACGATTGGATTACTCAGCCTTAATTAGATTCTGTGTACAGTAATGGCTTGGGGATGGGTAGTACGATACGGTACACGGCTATGCACAGACAGCAAAGTGCTCTGCTCAGCTCCTTTCTGCTGCCTGCCGCTATGTCTGAGATGAGAGAGGAGACAAACACACATGCTTTAGCACGCAACACAGCAGTTTTCTGTTTCGAAAAAGGCATTTTTAAGACTTGTTAGGAATTCAGCAGAATTCTCCCTCTTTTGGTGTTTCTATGTGACTGTTGTTTCAAACTGGATTTGCCCCATAGGGTTTTAGGGGAGGGGGGGGTTTGTGCTTGCCTTAGTTTCACCTTTTAATACAACTGCCTGTGTGTGTGTGTGTGTGTGTGTGTGTGTGTGTGTGTGTGTGTGTGTGTGTGTGTGTGTGTGTGTGTGTGTGTGTGTGTGTGTGTGTGTGTGTGTGTGTGTGTGTGTGTGTGTGTGTGTGTGTGTGTGTGTGTGTGTGTGTGTGTGTGTGTGTGTGTGTGTACCTTTTATATAATCTAGGAAGGATTTTTAGAGTAAGTGTTTTTCTGCCTCCTATGTTTTAATGTTTGTTGCTGTAATAATCCAGGGCGTTTCTCTTGACAGTTGTTTAAAATATTACTGCACTGAAGACGGCTAGGAAACAAGACACAGTAATAGATTTGTAACCTTGGAAATGACATCTGTGGGATTTCTAGGTCAGTGAGATGTGTTTCACACATATGTGGCCACAAAGAGGGCCGGACTGGGCAGAGCGATGCACCCTATGACAACTTCCAGTTTTTTTGGGGGGGGGCTTAAAATAATTGGATATATTCCTGTTCTGTGGCATTTCGCAAAGCCTCTATGTTATACCGATCACACTATACGTTTTTGTTGTGTGTAGACGTGGTTGTCCTTGTTTGATAGAGTCATTGGACGTCTTTCAGCGAATTTCCTATCGGCAGATTCATTGCTAAATACAATGTGACACACTTTTTCCAGTTTCAGAAAGACTACAACCCAAGATGGGCTTTTTTTGAAAGGGATGCAGACAAAACACACATTCCTCTGGTCAAAACTGAAAGAACTGACCAGACCACAATGGCTTCAAATGATTCCTCTCATCAACACAAGTTCGGTATACAGTGCCTTAGGAAAGTATTCAGACCCCTTGACTTTTTCCACATTTTGTTACTTTACAGTCTTATTCTAAAATGTATTACATTTTTTATTTTCCTCATCAATCTACACACAATACCCCATAATGACAAAGCGAAAACCGTTGTTTTTACATTTTTGCAAATGTATTACAAATGAAAAAACTAACATTTACATAAGTATTCAGATCCTTTACTCAGTACTTTGTTGAAGCACCTTTGGCAGAGATTACAGCATCGAGTCTTCTTGGGTATGGCACTATAAGCTTGGCACACCTGTATTTGTGCTTGGGGTCGTTGTCCTTGTGGAAGGTGAACCTTCACCCCAGTCTGAGGTTCTGAGCGCTCTGGAGTAGATTTTTATCAAGGATCTCTTTGTACTTTGCTCCATTCATCTTTGTCTGGATCATGACTAGTCTTCCAGTCCTTGTAGCTGGAAAAACAACCCCACAGCATGATGCTGCCACCACTATGCTTTTCTGTAGTGATGGTGCAAAGTTTCCTCCAGACGTGACACTCGGCATTCAGGTCAAAGGGTTCAATTTCAATTTCATCAGACCAGAGAATCTTGTTTCTCATGGTCTGAGAGTCTTGAGGTGCCTTTTGGCAAACTCCAACCGGGCTGTCATGTGCCTTTTACAGAGGAGTGGCCCGATTGGTGAAGTGCTGCAGAGATAGTTTTCCTTCTGGAAGTTTCCCCCATCTCCACAGAGGAACTCTGGAACTCTGTCAGAGTGACCATCGGATTCTTGGTCACTTCCCTGACCAAGCCCTTCTTCCCCGATTGCTCAGTTTGGCTGGGTGACCAACTCTTGGAAGAGCCTTGGTGTTTCCAAATTTCTTCCATTTAAGAATGATGGAGGCCACTGTGTTCTTAGGGACCTTCAGTGCTGCAAAAATGTTTTGGTACCCTTCCCCAGATCTGTGTCTCGGCCACTGTGTTCTTAGGGACCTTCAGTGCTGCAAAAATGTTTTGGTACCCTTCCCCAGATCTGTGTCTCGACCCAAACCTATCTCGGAGCTCTACAGACAATTCCTTCAACCTCATGGCTTGGGTTTTGCTCTGACATGCACTGTCAACTGTGGGACCTTGTATAGACAGGTGTGTGCCTTTTCAAATCATGCGCAATCAATTGCATTTACCACAGGTTAACTCCAATCAAATTGTAGAAACTTCTCAAGGATGATCAATGGAAACAGGACACACCTGAGCTCAATTTCTAGTCTCATAGAAAAGGATCCTAATACTTACGTAAATAAAGTATTTCGGTTTTTAATATGTATATATTTGCTAAAATGTAAAACAAACTGTTTTTGCCTTGTCATTATAGGGTATTGTGTGCAGATTGCTGGGGATTTTTTTTTATTTGATACATTTTAGAATAAGGGTGTAACGGAACAAAATGTAGTAAAAGTCAAGGGTCTGAATACTTTCCTTAGGCACTGTAAAGCGAAGAGGATTCAAATCAGCATTGGATTTAACCTCTTGGAACACTAGGGGCAGTATTTCATTTTTGGATGAAAATACGTTCCCGTTTTAAACAAGATATTTTGTCACGAAAAGATGCTCGACTATGCATATAATTGACAGCTTTGGAAAGAAAACACTGACGTTTCCAAAACTGCAAAGATATTATCTGTGAGTGCCACAGAACTGATGCTAACAGGCGAAACCAAGATGAAACTTCAAACAGGAAGTGAGCCAAATGTTTGAGGCGCTGTTTTCCATTGTCTCCTTATATGGCTGTGAATGCGCCCTGAACGAGCCTACACTTTCTGCCGTTTCCCCAAGGTGTCTGCAGCATTGTGATGTGTTTGTAGGCATATCATTGGAAGATTGGCCATAAGAGACTACATTAACCAGGTGTCCGCCCGGTGTACTTTGTCGAAATTGGTGCGTAATCTTAAGCTGCAAGCATTCTTCCATGTGATTCAGAGGAGAGAGCAGACTTCCACGAACGATATATCATCGAAGAGATATGTGAAAAACACCTTGAGGATTGATTCTAAACAACGTTTACCATATTTCAGTCGATATTATGGAGATAATTTGGAAAAAAGTTTGGCGTTTTGATGACTGAATTTTCGTTTTTTTTTGGTAGCCAAAACGTGATGAACAAAACGGGCCGATTTCTCCTACACAAAGAATTTTTCACCTGTAATATGTCATTTGAAAGTTTTGATGCACAATTATTCTGGACCAGAAGTAATTTTTTGGGCATTTGAGCTGAAAGTGTTAGCAGATGCTACTACATGGACACTAGAATTGAACATTATGAAACAAAACGATTTATCGTTGAAGTAGGACTCCTTCCACTACATTCTGATCGAAGACCATCAAAGGTAAGGGAACATTTATGTTGTAATTTTGTATTTCTGTTGACTCCAACATAGCGGAGAAATATTGTTACGTCTGAGCGCCGTCTCAGATTATTGCATGGTAAACTAATTCCGTAACGTTAAAACAAAATGTGACACAGCGGTTGCATTAAGAACCAGTGTATCTTTTTAATTATATGTAGAACATGTATCTTTAGTCAAAGTTTATGATGAGTATTTCTGTTATCTGGCGTAGCTTTCTATAATTTCTCCGGACATTTTTGAGAATTTTCTGAACATGGCGTCAATGTAAACCGAGATTTATGGATATAAAATGCATATTATCGAACAAAACATAAATGTACTGTGTAACATGTCATATTACTGTCATCTGATGAAGATTTTCAAAAGGTTAGTGAATGATTTTTCTTTTAATCCTGCTTTTGTGATTGTATCTTTTGTTCTACAAAATGGCTGCATATTGTCTGTGTTTTTGTGGTGGTCTAACATAAATATGTGCTATGTTTTCGCTGTAAAACATTTTAAAAATCTGAGACGCTGGGTAGATGAACAAGGTGTTTATTTTTCATTTGAGGTATTGGACTTGTTAATGTGTGGAGGTTAAATATTTCCAAGAATATTATTGCATTCCCTGCGCCACCGTTTCAGCTGAACCGCACGGGTGTAGTTCCCGCATGGGAACCTATAGGCACAACAGGGGACAATAAAGTCAAGGTATTGGAGTGGCCATCACAATGCCCTGACCTCAATCCTATAGAAAATATGTGAGCAGAACTGAAAAACGTGTGCGAGCAAGGAGGCCTACAAACCTGACTCAGTTACACCAGCTCTGTCAGGAAGAATTGGCCAAAATTCATCCAACTTTTTGTGGGAAGCTTGTGGAATGCTACCTGAAACATTTGACCCAAGTTAAACAACTTAAAGGCAATGTTACCAAATAGTAATTGAGTGTATGTCAACCTTTGACCCACTGGGAATGTGATGAAAGAAAAGAATGCTAAAATAATACATTTTCTACTATTATTCAGACATTTCACATTCTTAAAATAAAGTGGCGATCCTAACTGACCTAAGACAGGGAATTTTTACGAGGATTATATGTCAGGAATTGTGAAAAAACGAGTTTAAATGTATTTGGTGCATGTAAGTGTAGGTGCATGTAAACCTCCAACTGTATATACACAACCATTTAAAAGTTTGGGTTCACTTAGAAATGTCCTTGTTTTTGTCAATTAAAATTACATAAATTTCATCAGAAATAAAGTGTAGATATTGTTACTGTTGTAAATTACTATTGTAGCTGGAAGCAGCTACTTTTTAATGGAATATGAACATAGGCGTACAGGTGCCCATTATCAGCAACCATCTCTCCTGTGTTCCAATGGCACGTTGTGCACGTTGTAATCCAAGTTTATCATTTTAAAAGGCTAATTGATCATTAGAAAAAACTTTTGCAATTATGTTAGCACAGCTAAAAACTGTTGTCCACCTTAAAGAAGCAATAAAACTGTCCTTCTTTAGACTGGTTGGCTATCTGGAGCATCAGCATTTGTCGCTTCAATTACAGGCTTGAAATGGTCAGAAGCAAGGTAATTTCTTCTGAAACTCGTCAGTCTATTCTTGTTCTCAGAAATGAAGGCTATTCCATCCGAGAAATTGAAGTTCTCATACAACGCTGTGTACTACTCCCTTCACAGAACAGCGCAAACTGGCCCTAACCAGAATATAAAGAGGTTTGGGAGACCCCAGTGCACAACTGGCAGCTTCATTAAATAGTACCTTCAAAACACGAGTCTCAACGTCAACAGTGAAGATACGACTCCGGGATGCCGTCCTTCTAGTCAGAGTTCCTCTGTCCAGTGTCTGTGTTCTTTTGCCCATCTTAATATTTTAAGCGATATGGCTTTCTCTTTGCAACTCTGCCTTGGTTATAGACACAGCTGTGACTATAACCAAGGGAATTCTCTTTGGAGGTAATATGGTCGGCATGTGATTGTGAGGTATTCTTGGTCGGGTGAACAAAAGGACTTGGGTTTCTGTATGTTATCACAATCACACCATGAGTAGTCAATCATGAAACATACACCCCTGCCTTTGTTCTTCCCGGAGAGTTATTTATTCTTGTCTGCGCAATGTACGGAGAACTCAGCTGGCTGTATGGACGGGGACAGTATATCACAAGAGATCCATGTTTCCGTGAAACAGAGCATGTTACAATCCCTGATGTCTCTCTGGAAGGAGATCCTCACTCAGAGCTCATCTACTTTATTATCCAGAAACTGAACATTAGTGAGTATTATACTCGGAAGAGGTGGATGGTGTGCACGCCTCCTGAGTCGGACTAGAAGTTCACTCCGAATACCTCTTCTCCACCGACGTTGTTTTGGAGCAGCCTCTGGAATAAGTTCAATTGCCCCGGGGGGTACGAACAAAGGATCCAAATCGGGAATGTCATATTCCTGGTCGTAATGCTGGTGAGTTACCGCCGATCTGATATCTTAAAGTTATTTCCGGATGTATGTAATAACACACAAAAAATTGGGCTAATAATGTAAGAAATAACACACAAACAAAATACTGCAAAATTGCTTCGGAGCTAGAAGCCGAGCTTATGATGCTCTTAATTATCTATTATAGACGTGTTTTGATTTTGCTCAAAGCATTACAGAACTTCTACCAAGCTCTAAATCAGTTTATAACTCTCTCACCTAGACATGTCTGCATGGGATAACTGATTTCAGTCTTAATAACCTATTGGGGTAGGGGGCAGCATTGTCACTTTTTGATGAATTGCTTGCCCAAACTGAACTGCCTCCTACTCTGTCTCAGATGCTAATATATGCATATTATTATTAATTTCGGACAGAAAACACTAAAGTTTCTAAAACTGTTTGAATGATGTCTGTGAGTATAACAGAACTCATATGGCAAGCAAAATCCTGAGAAGAAATCCAAACAGGAAGTGAGAAGTCGAATTTCAAAACACTGCCTATTCAAATCCCTGATAGTTATGGATTTGCATGCACTTCCCAGGGCTTCCACTAGATGTCACCGTCTTTAGATCCTAGTTTTAAGATTATAATATAAAGGAGGGGCTCATGAGACCTATTTTAGTGAGTGGTCTAACAGAGCGCCTCGGTCTCATGAAGCACGCTCCCGAGAGAGTTAGCTCCCGTTCCAAAGCTTTTATTCAGACAATGAAGTTATCCAGGTGGACCCTTATTGATGATATATGTTTAAAAACATCCTAAAGATTGATTGCAGCCATGTTTTCACTTGTTTCTATGACCTGTAACTGAACTTTTTGAGTTTTGTCATGGAGGAAATGGTCGCTCCTCCATGAAGATGGATTACTGGGCTGAACAACAAATGGGTAAATGATGGGCTTTATGGAACAAATCAGTGATTTATGGTCGAACTGGGATTCCTGGGACTGCCTTTTGATGAAGATCATCAAAGGTAAGTGAATATTTATAGTGTTTTTTCTATCTTGACTCCAAGATGGCGGAATTGTCTAATTGTTTATAAGCAGGTACTGAGAGCCGTTCTCAGATTATGCTTTTTCCGTAAAGTTTTTTAAAAATCTGGCACAGCGGTTGCATAGAGGATAACTCCATCTTTAATTCTGTGAATAACACTTGCATCTTTTATCAATGTTTATTATGAGTATTTCTGGGAAATTCACCGGATGTTTCGGAATCAAAACATTACTGCACGTAACGCGCCAATGTAAACTGAGATTTTGGGATATAAATATGCACATTATCGAACAAAACATACATGTATTGTGTAACATGATGTCCTATGAGTGTCATCTGATGAAGATCATCAAATGTTAGTGATTAATTTTATCTATATTTCTGCTTTTTTGTGACTGATATCTTTTACAGGGAAAATAGCTGTATGTTGTGCTTTCGATGTAAATCATTTTTGAAATCGGACACCATGGGTAAATTAACAAGATGTTTATCTTTCATTTGCTGCATTGGACTTAATGTGTGAAAGTTACATATTTCCCAAAAATATTTTGCGGCTGCCTTTTCAGCAGAATGTTGAGGTGGAATGCCCGTCCTAGACAGGTTTTAACCAGAGTAAAAGCTACTGGTAGTCCTCTCCTATTCTCCTCTCCTGGTAGTCCTCTCCTATTCTCAGAATTCCTCTTATCTTCTCAGAAAAGATGACAGATTTGGTCAGACGTTGCAGCCAGAGAGACATAACCCGTGGCCTTTCTCTCTCTCTCTCTCTCTTAGCCAGTCTCTCTGGAACACAGATTCAGCCACAGAACCGCAACTACACTAAAACCCTTTATATCTACTCTGCACAGCAGGCATGTTGACGCAAGGACGCTCTCTTGCTCTCTTCTGCATTCTCTCATATTTACAGTGGCAAAGCAAGTGGAATAGATCAACTAACGTGAAATAAACAAATCAGAAATTAACAGTAAACATTATACTCACAAAAATGTAATTTCTCTCTTCATCCCACTGTCTCTCTCTCCCTTTAACTCAGAGTACAGTAGTTACATCTCTCTGCCGTAATGCATTCATCACGAGAAAATAATAAGATCTGCTGTATACCCAAAACAGTTATACACTATATATATATATATATATATATACACACAAAAGTATGTGAACAACCCTTTCAAATGAGTGGATTCGACTATTTCAGCCACACCCGTTACTGACAGGTGTATAAAATTGATCTCACAGCCATGCAATCTCCATAGACAAACATTGGCAGTAAAATGGCCTTACTGAAGAGCTCAGTGACTTTCAATATGGCACCATCATAGGATACCTCCTTTCTAACAAGTCAGTTCATTACATTTCTGCCCTGCTAGAACTGCTCGGTTAACTGTAAGTGCTGTTATAAGTGGAAACGTCTAGGAGCAACAACGGCTGAGCCATGAGGTGATAGGCCACATAAGCTCAAAGAACCGAGTGTTGAAGCTCATAGTACCAAAAAAACGTCTTTCCGCGGACTACTGGGTTCCAAACTACCTCTGGAAGCTACGGCAGCACAAGAACTGTTCGTCGGGAGCTTCATGAAATGGGTTTCCATGGCCGAACAGCCGCACAAAAGCTTAAGATAACCATGTGCAATGCCAAGCGTCGACTGGAGTGAGTAGTGTAAAGTTCGTCGCCATTGGACTCTGGAGCAGTGGAAACGCGTTTTCTGGAGTGATGAATGACTCTTCACCATCTGGCAATCCGACGGACGAATCTGGGTTTTGGCGGATATCAGGAGAACGCTACCTGCCCCAATGCATAGTGCCAACTGTAAAGTTTGGTGGAGGAGGATTAATGGGCTGTGGCTATTTTTCATGGTTCAGGCTAGGCTCCTTAGTTCCAGTGAAGGGAAATCTTAATGCTACCCCATACAATGACATTCTAGACGATTCTGTGCTACCAACTTTGTGGCAAAAGTTTGGGGAAGGCCCTTCCGTGTTTCAGCGGGCAAAGTCCATGTATAAATGGTTTGTCAAGATTTGTATGGGAGAACTTGACTGGCCTGAACAGAGCCATGACCTCAACCCCACCAAACTCCTTTGGGATGAATTGGAGCGTCGACTGCGAGCCAGGCCAAATCACCCAACATCAGTGCCCGACCTCACTAATGCTCTTGTAGCTGAATGGAAGCAAGTCCCCGCAGCAATGTTCCAATATCTAGTGGAAAGCCTTCCCAGAGGAGAGGAGGCTGTTATAGCAGCAAAGGAGGGACCAACTCCATATTCATGCCCATGATTTTGGAATGAGATGTTTGCTGAGCAGGTGTCCAAATACCATTGGTCATTCATTGTAACTTTCCTCTGCAGAACAGAGTGGAATCAGTCTTCTTTCCGTACAACAGATTTTCTCCGTCACTTATTTTCCAGACTATTGCCAGTTTTCACATTTTCATGTTGTTATTAATTTCCTCTTTTTCCCTGTTTTACAGAATACAGTCAGTTTGAAGCCAAAATCAATGATCTTCGGGAGCAGATGATGAACAGTAGAATCAGCTCAGGCTCTGGCTCTCTACGGCCCAGCCAGAAAAGAACGCTCTACGTCAGGTAATTACTACTCCATAAAACATTTATAATTTCTTTGTCAGGTACAACTACTTGACAAACCCTTATGATCACGTCTATGACTTCATCTGTTAATGTCCTTCTCTTCATCTGCACTGATCCAACAAGATGACGCTGCAGTGGAGAGCAGCGGTTTTACGGGCTCCTGACCAATTCTTATTTTTTGCGTGTTTTTTTTTTATGCTGATCTTAACTTTTTTTGTACAAAATGTCTCCGCTATAATTTCCTATGACCGAAAGCCGCTTCTGGAAATCAGAACAGCCTCGATCACTAACTTCAGTTTGGATGACAAGTTCTCCTTCAATGAGTCCATACTCCAGACCAGGCCCTAATCCCCAGGATTCGAAAGAGGAAGTGACGGCACAAAAGAGGCAGACGAGCCGGAATCCTGACGAGACTACGTTGGCGAGCAAATAAACTGCCTCTACCCTCCATTCTGTTAGTGAGAAAAACAAACTGGACGAGTTCCGTTCAACACTATCCTATCAGCAGGACCAAAGAACTGTAATATTCCCTGTTTAACGGCTGAACAAGGACATCGATAATATACATCTCACTGGCTTTTCGGCAGCTTGAGGGGGGAGGGGTGTGTCTCTTTGTTAACAACAGCTGGTGTGCGATTTATAATGTTATTAAGTAAGTCTCAAGTTTTTGCTTGCCTAAGTTAGAATACCTCATGATAAGTTAAGGATCATACTATTTACAAAGAGTTTTTGTCCATTTTTTTCATAGCTGTCTATTTACCACCACAAACCGATGGTGGTACTAAGACTGCACAGGGCCAATTGTAAAATGAGGCCCCCAGAAGCGGCACTTTCGTGGCTGGTGATTTTAACGCAGTGAAACTGAAATCCTTTTTACAAAAATTTTACCAGCATGTTACCTGCACAACTAGAGGCGACAAAATTGTAGATCACCTTTACTCCACACACAAAAACGCATGCAAGGCTCTCCCTTGCCCTCCCTTTGGAAAATCTGACCATAACTATATCCTCCTGATTCCTGCTTACAAGCAAAAACGAAGTAAGGAAGTGGTCCAACACAAGTTTGTTCATTTGCACAATTTCTCTCGTTCACTTTTGCTGGGGAAATGTCCACACTCACTGAAAATGACAATCGGTAGCTACTAGCTATGCTTGGATAACTTTATGAGCTGAATTTGCCTGTATTTGCAATTAGTTCGTTTTCACTCATTAGCATTTAACTAATAGTGTCTATGGGATAACCCTATTAGGTTGTGCTAATTATGTTAGCATTCTGGTTATAGCGGCCTAAGGGGATTTCTTGCATTTTTGGTGCCCCCTTGTGTGCTATGCCGGTAATCCCGTACATCCCCAGATGAGAGAGGGATGGTACGATACTGCCCAAGCCTAATTAGAAGGCAATATCCTCACTGAGCTAAAGGCTTGAGCTGCTACTTTCAAGGACCAAGACACTATTCTGGACACTTTAAAAATCCCTCTACGACCTCCGCCAGCCATAAAACAGGCAAAGCATCAATACAGGACTAAAATCGAATCCTACTGCGCCGGCTCTGACACTCATCGCATGTGGCAAGGTTTGCAAACTATCACAGATTACAAAGGGAAACTCAGCCGTGAACTGCCCGAGCCTACCAGACAAGCTAAATTACTTCTATGCTCGCTTCAAGGCAAGCAACACTGAACCATGCAAGAGAGCACCAGCTGTTCCATATGACTGTGTGATCTCATTCTCCGTAGGCGATGTGAGTAAGACCTTTAAACAGGTTAACATTCACAAGGCCACGGTGCCAGAGGAATTACCAGACACGTACCCAGAGCATGCGCTGACCAGCTAGCAAGTGTCTTCACTGACATTTTAACCTCATCCATGATCCAGTCTGTAATGTGTTTCAAGCAGCCTGCCATAGTCCCTGTGCCCAAGAACGCCAAGGTAACCTGTCTAAATGACTATCACCCTGTAGCACTTACATCTGTAGTCATGAAATGCTTTGAAAGGCTGGTCATGACTCAACACCATCTACCCACCACACTGGACCCACTCCAATTTGCATACCACCCCAACAGATCCACAGAATACATAGTGCCCTCCAAGTTCATCACTAAGTAGGACCCTGGGACTAAACACCTCCCTCTGCAACTGGATCCTGGACTTCCAGACAAGCCGCCCCCAAGTGGTAGGCAACAAGACATCCGCCATGCTGACACAACACGGGGGCTCGTCAGGGCTGCGTGCTTAGTCCCCTCCTGTATTCCCTGTTCACCCATGACTGCGCACAACTCCAAAACCATCATTAAGTTTGCTGATGACACGACGGTGGTAGGCCTGATCACCGACATAGATGAGACAGCCTATAAGGAGGAGGTCAGTAACGTGCCAAGACAACAACCTCTCCCTCAACGTCAGCAAGACAAAGGACCTGATCGTGGACTACAGGAAATTGAGGGCAGAGCACGCCTCCATCCACATTGACAGGGCAGTAGTGGAGCGGGTCGAGAGGTTCAAGTTCCTTGTTGTCTGCATCACTAAGGAATTAACATGGTCCACACACACACACACAGTCGTGAAGAAGGCAGGACAATGCCTCTTCCCCCCTCATGAGGCTGAAAAGATTTTGCATGGGCCCTCAGATCTTCAAAAAGTTATACAGCTGCACCATTGAGAGCATCTTGACTGGCTGCATCACCTCTTGGTGTGGCAACTGCTTGGCATCCGACCGCAAGGCGCTACAGAGTGTAGTGTGAATGGCCCAGTGCATCATTGGGGCCTAGCTCCCTGCCATCCAGGACCTATGTACCAGGCGGTGTCATAGGAAGGCCCAAAGGATTATCAAAGACTCCCGTCACCCAAATCATGGACTGTTCTCTCTGCTACCGCACATCAAACAATACCGATGCACCAAGCCTGGAACCAAAGGACCCTGAACAGCTTTTACCCCCAACCCAAAAGACTGCTAAATGGCTAATAACTAAATAGCTGCCGGACTATCTGCATTGCCCCTTTTTGCACTCTTGACTCATCACATACGCTGCTGCTTATGTTTGTTATCTATCCTGTTGCCTCGTCCCTTTACCCCTACCAGTATGTACATACTGTATCTACCTAAATTACATCGTACCCCCCTACACATCGACTTGGTACTGGTACCTTCATGTTGTTCATGGTGCAGTGCAATGTTTTAGTTGGTGATGTTGGTGATGTGGAGACCAAGGAACTTGAAACTCTCGACCCGCTCCACTACAGCCCACCACTGTTGTGTCGACAGCAAACTTAATGGTGTTAGAGTCGTGTTTGGCCACACAGTCGTAGGTGAACAGGGAGTACAGGAGGGGACTAAGTATACACCCGAGGGTCGCCAGTGTTGAGGATCAGCGTGCCAGGCGTGTTATTGCCTACCCTTACTACCTGGGGGTGGCCCGTCAGGACTCCAGGATCCAGATGCAGAGGGAGGTGTTGAGTCGCAGGGTCCTTAGCTTAGTGATGAGCTTCGTGGGCACTATGGTGTTGAACGCTGAGCTGTAGTCAATGGACAGCATTCTCACATAGGTATTCCTTTTGTCCAGGTGGGAAAGGGCAGTGTGGAGTGCGATTGAGATTGCGTCATCTGTGGATCAGCACTACAGCACCACCCCTCTGCCCATGTATAAAGCTAAGTTATCGTTAGTCATTGTGTATTTATTTCTCTTGTTATAATTTTTTCTATTATTTTTCTGTTTTTCTCTCTGCATTGTTGGGAAGGGCCTGTAAAGTAAGCATTTCACTGTTAGACTACACCTGTTGTTTACGAAGCATGTGACAAATAGCATTTGTTTTGATATGAACGAACTTGACAGGTGAAAAAGCAGACCCCTAATAGACATGCACCATACTGCTTCCATCTGTCTCGTCAGATCAGCAAAGAAGAAGTTACAGAGATGAGCAACTTTAGATTATATGTGCTATATAGAATATATCAAATTGTCTGGAGGCTGTAGTCTATACTCTTTGGGTACTTCGACCACTGCATTTACCTGCATGACGCTATCAATGCACTTTACTACCACTGTGGCTTTCTGTCCGAGGAGGATAGAAAAAAGGAAACATTTATTGTCCACAAAATGACATAGTCAATATTCAACCCATATGGATGGAGCACAGGAGCACTGACCCTGAGATTGATTGAGTCTTCTCTGCATCTCTGTCTGTGTTGACGCAGGCACACGGACAACAATACACACGCACACACTCAGGCCTTTTCACCACCATCTGAAATGATCCGATCTGCTGCACTGTTGATTAATGGCAAAGAACCCATTGTCCTTTAAGTTGACTGGAGCCCCGATATGGCTGGCCTTCCTCCATTATTATGCAGATAGCATGATAATAGAGACTAGGTGTATCAGGGCTAGTTTGACTGGGCCATTCAGGCCTTATCTGCATCTGCCCAGCCTGCCTCCTGTACACAGCAGGCCCAGGAGAAGGGAGAACGTCACTGTTACATGCCCTACCCTGGTCCACAGGGAGAAGTGGTGTATAAGGACCAGAGATAGAGAATGACACCCAGATCTTTAACCTCGTGTCACAGTAAGATATAAAATCAGCTGTCACAAGACCTTTATCACACAGACTCAGGCAAAGCCGAGTGTCTCCAAACACTGATTTTATTTGAGTAGTAATTTTGGACATGGAGTTAAAATATCATTGTGGAGTAAGCAGATCCAATCTGTTGTAACATTGTGTATTTCCGGTGTTATACAGTACATAACGCACAAAATTGTTTACTGCAAGAAGCCACACTGAATTTCTTCAACAGTATGTACACAGCATACCACATTTTGTACCCTACCCTGTCTTTGCCAGTGGGCTCTGATGCAGTCTTAAGTTATCTCTTGTGTGTTCAACAGTGCACACTTGAACAGTTTCATGGGTGCTAGCCAGTGCACACTGATGCACTCCTCCCGCACTCTTGACCTCTCTGGAGCACATGTGCAGTCTTATTATTGGCCCTAAGAGGGCTGGAGGTTGACTCATTGACCCAGACCGTACTGTAGTGAAGACTTCACAGTTTTCTCCCAACCTGAGGAGCTCCTGTCAATCAGACCCACATGACCTGCTCAACTGGAGGAGAGTTTAGGGGTTAGAGGTCAGGGACAATGAAGCGTCCTGGGACTACAGTATATACTGGTTAAAACAAACTGGCTCCAGACTAGAGAAACTCTGATGTGACAGCAGTCGTTATACCTGCAGTACAAACATACACTCTGGAAATGCATTTTATTTGATTATATACAGTTGAATTCACCAGATACAGTAATCATTATTGCTATTTGCCATTTGCTATGAATCAGAATGTTGACGGTGTATTGTCGAGAATCTTGGTTTGGCCGAGGTTTGTTAGAAAACGGAGCAGTGGTACCAAACAGGAGATCAGCAGACTGGGTGTGACATATTGGGGCTTAGTGAGGCCCCTGGGCAGTAGGCAGCAGGCTGAGAAGAACTGTGGAGAGGACAGATGAAGAGACTGGCCATGACATCAGGGCTGTGTTAGGCCACTATAACCTTTACAAAGAGGAAATGTCTTGTGCTTGCTGGAGCAGGGCATTGGAAGGGCAGTGTGTTGAGTGTTCAGTGTGTGTGAGTGTTGGACTGCCCTTTGGGTTCAGAGCTGGCAGCAATTGATTTGAAGGTCTGGTTACAAAGACGATTGTGACAATGGCTTTTCAGTGGTGTCAGTTTCACTCAATGCGATGGTTTTGGTACGCATGCACTCCATAAAAGGCCTCGCTCACAGTATGCCGGAGAAGGATATATAGAGGGATACGTGGAGAAGGATGTAGTCCCAGTGGTTTTGATTCCCAGTTTCCCGAACAGGATTAGTCTCTCTGCTGGTGGATCTTTAGGAGATTGAAACCGGAACCAGTCCCTAAAACCCTCCTCCTTACTTTTGCATTGACACATACTTCCAGAAACAGAATATCTACAGCATTATGGAAATCCAAGCTTTGCAGAATTATCTCCTTTACATCCGTCTAGAACTGCATGCAGGGAGTCATAACTCAGACGGACAACAGATGACATGCAGACAATGGCTTCCATTCCACTGCTCAAACATCTACCCTGAGTTCTCAGTTATTGTGGGTTTTATTAACGACACCTCCCGCTCCACATTAGAATAGCTCAATCAGTGATCCGTTTAGCTAGAACTATAGCTCAGGGGCTGTGGTACACTATAGTATCCCCTAGGGGGCAGCCCTAAATTATACTCAAGGGGCTGTGGTTCCCACGGAGCTCTACAAAGGCCAGGATTAGCGAAAAATGACAGCAGGATAATTTTGGCCAATTTGCCGTTAGGCAGCCCTGTGGATCTGGTGTATTGTAGCTTTTAGCATCCTCTCTAATTTGTGCTGACTTCCATCTCATTACAGCAGAGGAGAATCATTCTCTCTACTATTATTCGGACATTTCACATTCTTAAAATAAAGTGGTGATCCTAAGTGACCTGTGACAGGGAATTTTTACTAGGATTAAATGTCAGGAATTGTGAAAAAACTGACTTTAAATGTATTTGGCTAAGGTGTATGTAAACTTCCGACTTTAACTTTACCTGTCTCAAGACATTTATTTCACACAGAGTGCAAGTGTTTGTGCTCAGTACAAAGGTGTGACACACTTGAGAAATTCTTATTATCAGACTAAAACTTCTTCAGGCTAGGGTCTATTTTTCTCCACTTCCTATCTGACTGACGTGCCCAAAGTAAACTGCCTGTTACTCAGGCCCAGAAGCCAGGATATGCATATAATTGGTACCATTGGATGGAAAACACTTGTTTGTAGAAATGTTAAAATAATATATGACACTATAACACAATAGATATGTTAGGAGAAAACCAGATTTAAAAAAAAAAAATTGAGAGCCCATGCTCTTACCAGAGTTTTTTTTTTTTTAGAGAGAGCCCATACTCTTACAATGGAAAGTATAGGGGCATTCTAGCTCTCAGGATGCAATTCCTATGGCTTCCACTAGATGTCAACCGTCTTTGTTCAATGTTTCAGGCTTGTTTCTTTCCAAACGAGGAATCATTTTGAGTTTTAGTACTGGGATACAGACTTGGAAATCAGTCTGTGCGCGCACAACGAAGAGGATGCGCACCTGCTAATATTGTTTTCCTATTGAACATACTTCTTTGCATATGAAATATTATAGTTTAATGACATTTTTGGGTACCTGAGGATTAGATAGAAACGTATTTTGATTTGCTTTAACAAAGTTTAGCGGTAGCTTTTGGATTCCTTTCTCTGCATGTTGAATGAGTGAATTACTCAAATCGATGGCATCAACTAAAATTACTTTTTGGGATATAAAGTAGGATGTTATCTAACAAAACGACACAACATATTTTAGCTGGGACCCTTTGGATTGCAAATCAGAGAGATTTTCAAAAAGTGAATATTTAAATCTCTATTTGTGATTTTATGAAGCCTGTGCCGGTGGAAAAAATATGTTGATGTGGGGCGCCGTCCTCAAACAATCGCATGGCATGCTTTCGCTGTAAAGCCTATTATAAATCAGACAATGCAGTTAGATGAAGAAGAATTTAAGCTTTAAACCGATATAAGACATTTGTATGTACCTAAATGTTTAATATCCATAATTGTTATGTTTATTTATTTGAATTGCGCGCCCTCCAGTTCCCCCAGAAGTTGTCGTCTAGCCCTAAGAAGTACATTAAAATTATGTAAAGTTGGCAGGCACATTACTGGTTATTGCTGCTCGTTGTTCTCAGTCATTTGTTTTTACCTGCCATGCATATCTTTAATAAATACAAATATTATACCATCATTTAATTACAGCTGTTACTATAGGATTATTACACTAGAAAGACACTGTACAGTACAGTAAGTGTGATCGCTTCTGTTTTTCCTACAGTACCTAGAGTATGGACCTGTAGTAGACACTGTCTAATGTTTTTCCTATTTTAGTATCCTAGTATTCCCATTTCTCAGTACTGGAGTACAGCCCTGTTTTATTGATGAAGGAAAGGCATGGGGATGGTGCAGCCTGGACACTAGGGGATGGCTGTTACTTCAGCTCCAGTTCCTAAGCAGGCAGGCAGACACACACACACACACACACACACACACACACACACACACACACACACACACACACACACACACACACACACACACACACACACACACACACACACACACACACACACACACACACACACACACACACACACACATTCGTGCTCTACTCAACATCCTGGATCTCTGTGGGCTGATTTGTCTCAGGAAAGCCACGGTTGCTTAGTCAGAACACACACACACAATGTAAAGGTTATGCGGTTGGAAAATCTCTCCTGAGCTGTCTATAGTGTGCTGCATATGTTTATTATTGCATCTATTCAGATATGGATCACATATTCCATGCACACCTGCTCAGTGCTCAGTCAGTGTGATATGTATCTTTTTCCATCCATATTTATCATACTTCTTCCGTCTCTCACAGACAAAAATAGTAGCTACAGACTCTTTGACCAGGGCTTTTTGGACCTGTAAAACAATTTAATTTTTGCTAACTTTAAAAGCCGACTAATTAGCTTGCTGCCAGTTCTTAGCAAACTTATGGAAGTTATTGTGTTTGACCAGATAGAATGCTATTTCTTTGTGAATAATTTAAGAACTGACTTTCATCATGCTTATGGGGAAGGACACTCAACATGTACTGCACTGACACAAATGACATGATTGGCTGAAAGAAATTGACAAGATTGTGGAAGCTGTATTGTTAAATTTAATTTAGTTAAATTTAGTTACATTTCAGTGCAGCCTTTGATATTATTGTCCATATTTGTTATTGAAAACAAAAGTGTTGTGGCTTTATGTGGGAACTCCTTCAAGACTGTTGGTAAAGCTGGTTGAGAAAATGCCAAGAGTGTACAATGCTGTCAAGGCAATTGGTGACTACTTTGACTACTTTAAAGAATCTCAAATATAAACATATATTTTGATTTGTTTAGCACTTTTTTGGTTACTACATGATTCCATATGTGTTATTTCATAGTTTGGATGTCTTTGCTATTATTCTGCTATGTAGAAAATAGTACAAAATAAAGAAAACCCTGGAATGAGTAGGTGTGTCTAAACGTTTGACTGGTACTGTGTATATATACATGTATTTTAAATTGAAGTTCAATAGAAATTCAAATGAAATTGTATTTCATCTTTTCAATAATTTGAATGATCTTCTGTTTTTATTTATTCAGTTTTTGTACTGAAGAGGAACAATATCCAATCATGATTTTTCATTGGTGGTCTCTGGGTCGAAAAAAAAATGTAGTTAGCTCAGTCAACCATTGGCTAGGCCTTCAGAAGGTAGACAGGAGGCCTCTGCCATTCAACTGTATTAGAGTAGAATTTTTGAGTGACCAATCACATTTTGACTTGCAATAGGTGGGACCTAGCCTGGGTACCAGTCACTTTAGCTAATCTGTACTCCATGTCATATTCAAATATGAACATTATATCATTAATGAGCGAGGAGAACAGAGGATTTTATCCCGATTTGATCACCCTCACAGCTGTCACAACGATTATGCAAATATTGGACTATCACTTTTTCTTCTCCATAGAAGAGGTGTTTTATGTTTGTCCAGATGAAACCAGTCTTTCAAAAGTTGCGGGCTCGTGTCTAAATTCTCAAACCAAATATATACTGCAATTCCAACCATAAATGTCTTAGTCTCAAAATGTCTTAGCCTCAAAATACAACAACTTTTTGAGGCTCCACGTGTTGTCGTGGAAAATATTAAGTTATTTCCAACAACCAATGAACAACTCCGCCCTAAATCCAGTGCATATTGAACGTTGAGATTGCCGAAAGTCCAGTCTCTGTGGCAATGACAAGGAGTGGCAAGGAGTGGAATATTAGCTAAAGAGACTGGTACTCAGAATAAGGCCATAGCTTAGTGTGTGGCACCGTTCTTCTGGAAGGCCTAGATATGTCACTGACAAGCCTAGTTTTCCCATGCTTTTGTTGTAGTGCAGGGTTCCCCAACAATATTACCCCCCAAGCCCCTCAAATTAATTATGAATAATATTTGTTTCATTAATCAAAAAAAATCAAGGACCCGAGATGCAAAAACTCACAAATGCAATGTCTCAAGAAGGATGTTACCCTACCTAAATAACTGCATGAGGAGAGAGAATGCAGGAGACAGTCAACTAATAAAGCAGGCAGCGGACCATTTTGTGGTGCTGAAATGTAAAGCTGCAACTGCAGTGCAATCAATTAGGAGGGGAACAGCGCCTGGTGCTGAAAATATAGCTAACTTGTTATGCAAGTGTTCCACAGCAACAGATGGAGAAAACCTACACCAGTCGAGTAATTCATTTTAACAATAATCTTAATTTTAATTTGACTTTCCAAACAACAAGAGGGCCTAATTGGAGTCTATTTCTTCTGATCCTGGGTCTATATAAAATAACTTATCTGGCTGAGGTAGGCTGAGGCTTTACAGCATATTTCACAATAACAAAAATATATGGCCTAATAGAAGTCAGATTTTTTTTATTAGGCCTACTTACAGTTGCAACTGGCCAAAAAATGTAGCATCCTACATAAAACAATAATTTAAAGAAAAAAAAGATGATGTCTGTATCAGGATCGCCTGCTTCTTTAACGACAGAACAGAACAGCTTGAGACCTACATATCCATAGATAAGCACTCGCAATAATGTTAGCATTTACTAAATACAGTCATATAGGCCACTAAGTGACTTACTCAATGGGAAAAGTTTATTTTCTCCTCGGACACGATCTTGTGGATGTCGCATGAGATGGGTGTGATTTTGACGCGCAGGCTGTCCTCGATTGAAAGCCGGTTCCTGTCGTGAGTCTATTGCGTTCATAGAGGAAAATGAGTACTTGCAGGTGTAAGTCGATCCTAACATTGTTAGCACATACTGTATAATGCAAGTTCCTTTATTGTGCTGTAGTCCTCTGAGAATTACACCCAAAACGCACACAAGGAGTCGGCACTCCTGAGCTCATCCTTGATTTGGCTCGATGTCTGGAATTCAATCAGCTGAGATTGAATTGCAGTCTCATCCAGCGAGGGTATCATTTTCTTAGCAAGGGAGGAGAATTCTCCACCTGGGTGGACTGTGAGAGGTTCACGTACAAACGCAATGATATCCTTAGGCATGTCGTAGTCTTCAGATCTGTTGGAGAAGTTGTGCCTCAGCTGCTTGATGAAATCTTCCATCAGCTCTGTGACAATGCTGCGGCCTGGTCCCTCTGCCTGTCATTTCTTCAGTTTGCTGAAGTGCAGTGGCCTTCCAGATGGCAAGTCCAAATCGAACAACTCAGGCTTCCTCGTAATGGCCTCAAACTTTTTCCACCATGTCCACGACATGTTTTCACTCTTCCTTGTATAACTGGAGATTTAACCCGTTTAAGTGACAGAATATGTCAGCCAAAAAAAGCAGTGTTTGTAGCTTGCAGTTAACTCTTCAATGATTTCTGCGCCGAGCCTGTCTGGGGAGGGAAGGCCACTGAAATTTCCATAGTTAAGATTTATAATGACGTCTGAGATTGAATCCCTCGCAAACGGCGACATTTTCATTGCAAATAAGACACGCTGGCTTGGCATTGGGAATTGATGGTAAGATGAACGCATATTTCTCTGTACATTCTTCCCTGAAACATTAGTGTCTAGTTTGAGAAACAGACGCCTCGCAAGTCTTCAACTGGCAGCTTCATTAAATAGTATGCGCAACACGCCAGTCTCAATGTCAACAGTGAAGAGGGGACCTCCCCGCATACCCCAGTGTCCCGAGAACCCCGCAGGGAGACGGGAAAACATGCTGGTAAGACAAGACAAAAATGGCAACAGACAGAGTACACAGGTTTAAATTCACTGGGGATAATGAGGAAGATGGGTGACACCTGGAGGGGGTGGAGACAAGCACAAAGACATGTGGAACAGATCAAGGTGTGACACTTTTTTAACATCACATGCAACCAAACAAGTCCTGCAAGCTCTGTTTTTGCCACATCTTGAGTATTGCCTAGTTGTATGGCCAGGTGTGAAAATAAAGACAGAGAAAAGCTGCAGCTGGCCCAGAACAGAGCAGCATGTCTGGGCCTCTAATGAACACAGAGGGACAATGTCAATAACATGCATGTCAATCTCTACTGGTTCGGAATGGAGGAGAGATTGACAGCATCACTGCTGGTCTTTGTAAGAAGTATTGATGTGCTGAAAGTACCGAATTGTCTGTTCAACCAGTTAACCTTTTACTGCAGTGGACTAAATTAGGGTCACACAGTGTGTGTTTCTTGGTAGTCTTAGTATACAAATCTACTTTGAAACAAAAGTGTACACCTGTTATGGGCTTAAAAAAGAAGACACATGTACTATGTCAGATATAGAGTTGAAATGTATTCAATGGAGTTTGCATTCCAATATTATACATACCCATCACAGAGACTGAAATCTAGCAAAACCGTTTGACATAGAAAAACCGGATTTTCAGCAGTATTTTCGTAATGTTTATTAATTATTCAATTATGGAAAATCTAACATTCCACCCATGAGGCCACTAGAAGGTGATTTGGTCATTTGACTGTAGGAAAGGAGTATCACACAGCTGAAAAGCCCATACATACCCCACAAGACAAACAATCAGGGGTCTTTTCACAGTCCCAAGTCCAGAAAAGAGGCTGGGAGACGCACAGAACTGTATAGAGCAATGACTACATGGAATTCTCTTCTACCTCAGATAATTCAGGTAAGCAATACATCAGTTTTAAAAACAGATAAAACACCACCTCAAAGAGCAACACGGACTGTGAAGACACACACACACACACATTACTCTGAGTATTTTTCATTTGTTATTTTTCTTTATTTTAAATAGTCGTATTGTTCTTTAGTCGTAGTGTTCTTAGTTTACATTTGTGTTGCTGTTTCCTGTCCATTAGTGTTCTGTATTTCGTCATGTTCAATGTTTTGTTTGGATCCCAGGAAGAATAGCTGCTACTTCTTCAACAGCTAATGGGGACCCGAATAAAAATCATGAAATCATCACACAATGTCGGGTGTAAAATCATGCTCACTCACTTTGACTTCCCTTCCCTGTGTGTTGTGTATATATATATATATATATATATATATATATATATATATATATAATATATAAAAATACCTACACTCACCTGATGCAGACAGTTTCTTATGAAGCTTCATGCAATCCTTGTCTTAAACACAAGGCTCCTCCTTGACTAATACAGTGCCTTGCAAAAGTATTCACCCCCTTGGTGTTTTTCCTATTTTGTTGTATTACAACCTGTAATTGAATTTTTTTTTATTTGGATTTCATGTAATGGGCATATACAAAATAGTCCAAATTGGTGAAGTGAAATGAAAATGAAAAGTGCAAATAAATATTTTACTGAAAAGTGGTGCGTGCATATGTATTCACCCCCTTTGCTATGAACCCCCTAAATAAGATCTGGTGCAACCAATTACTTTCAGAATTCACATAATTGGTTAAATAAAGTCCACCTGTCTGCAATCTAATTGTCACATGATCTGTCACATGATCTCATGTGAAAGGCCCTAGAGTCTGTAACATCACTAAGCAAGGGGCACCACCAAGCAAGCGACACAATGAAGACCAAGGAGCTCGCCAAACAGGTCAGGGACAAAGTTATGGATAAGTACAGATCAGGGTTGGGATATAAAAAAATATCCAAAACTTTGAACATCCCAAGGAGCACCATTACATCCATTATTAAAAAATGGAAAGAATATGTCACCACAACAAACCTGCCAAGAGTGGGCCGCCCACCAAAACTCACAAGGAGGAGGGCATTAGTCAGAGAGGCAACAAAGCGACCAAAGATAACCCTGAAGGAACTGCAAAGCTCCACAGCAGAGAGGGAAGTATCTGTCCATAGAACCACTTTAAGCCGTACACTCCACAGAGCACAGAAGAGTGGTCAGAAAAAAGCCATTGCTTAAAGAAAAAAATAAGCAAACATGTTTGTCATTCGCCAGAAGTCAAGTGGTTGACTCCCAAAACATATGGAAGAAGGTATTCTGGTCAGGTGAGACTAAAATTGAGCTTTTTAGCCATCAAGGAAAATGCTATGTCTGGCACAAACCCAACTCCTCTCATCACCCTGAGAACACCATCCCCAAAGTGAAGCATGGTGGTGGCAGCATCATTCTGTGGGGATGTTTTTCATTGGCAGGGAGTGGGAAACTGGTCAGAATTGAAGGAATGATGGATGGTGTTAAAGACAGGGAAGTTCTTGAGGGAAACCTGTTTCAGTCTTCCAGAGATTTGAGAGGGGATGGAGGTTCACCTCCCAGCAGGACAATGACCATAAGCATACTGCTAACACAACACTTGAGTGGTTTAAGGGGACACATTTAAATGTCTTGGAATGGCCTAGTCAAAGCCCAGATCTTAATCCAATTGAGAATCTGTGGTATGACTTAGATTGCTGTAACCCAGCGGAACCCATCCAACTTGAAGGAGCTGGAGCAGTTTTGCCTTGAAGAATCGGCAAAAATCCCGGTGGCCAGATGTGCCAAGTTTATGGAGAGATACCACAAGAGACTTGCAGTTGTAATTGCTGCAAAATGTGGCTCTACAAAGTATTGGCATTGGGGGGATGAATAGTTATGCACGTTCAAGTTCAGATTTTTTTTGTCTTATTTCTTGTTTGTTTCACACAAAATATTTTGCATCTACAAAGTGGTAGGCATGTTGTGTAAATTAAATGATACAAACCCCCCCCAAAAATCTATTTTTATTCCAGCGTGTAAGGCAACAAAATAGGACAAATGCCAAAGGGGGTGAATACTTTCGCAAGCCACTGTAGCTCCCTAATAATGTGAAAAATGTATTTTATACAGTACTGTGATTTCTCTCTCTCTCTGCGGGGTCGATTTGACTATGCCAAGACAAACGAAACAGTTCCACCCTCATCTATTGTAGTTGTTTGTCTGCAGGGCGTTGCTTGATGTAATGTTGGTTCTCCTCCAGGGCCCTGTTTGACTATAATGGGACAAAGGACTCTGGGCTGCCCAGCCAGGGGCTTAACTTCCACTTTGGAGACATCCTTCACGTGGTGAACGCCTCCGATGACGAGTGGTGGCAGGCGAGGCACGTGACCCACGAAGAAGAGGTAGATGAGGTCGGAGTCATCCCCAGCAGGAGGAGGTGAGGGGTCAGGGTTGCTCAGGTTAGAAGCTGCCGACAGGCACAGATCTAGGGATGGGCAACTGATCAACACTAGACTTCTCAAACTTAAATCTTATTCAGTTACCATGGCATTACTTTAAATAAGCCCTCTTACTCACCAGACTCAGCCGTTTGGGGAATTCAGTTTTAAAACCCTATTGCATGTCCTGTGCTTGCTCAGAGTGCTCAGTGTATGCGTGTGCATGTCAGCACAGCCCAGTGCTGGTCTTATCCCTGGACACAGCATGGTGCCACTGCAACTGGCAATGCACCGTAAGGCCATCATGGGGGCAGAGAGTATGTTAACATACAACCACTATTTTTTTTGGTTTAGCCAAGGATTGTACAGGGGGTTTTACAAGTCTTTCAATACAAATGTAAAAAATAAAGGTCCATTTGAAACAAACACACCCATTAGCCTTACACTTCCTATGTTAAATCAGATGTTTCATTATAGACTTGAGTCTCTCTCTGTATTTCTCTCTTACTCTGTCACGCTTCACCTCTATTTCCTCCCTCCGTCGCTCTCACCTGGAAGTGAGGAGTGATGGACAGATAATTGACTTCTCACCTGACTCCGTTTCATCTGTCTCCTTGGAAGCTGGATATGATGAGATGGCAGCAGCTGCAGGGTGTTTTGTAGGAAGTTGAATATCATGAGAGTGGGAGTCTATGTCAAAACATGAGTCATTGTGAGGATAGGCCAACAGGATTGTAGATTCTGTTAGGGTTGCAGTGTGAGCCTATTTACCTTGAGCATGGCAATGTAAAACTGTTTCCGATACTTGCTATTGTAAAGGAAATTAAGATTAATATAACCTGTAAACATATATATATAAAGGAAAAGAGAGCCCGTAGCAGACATTGAACGTCCGTGCTTTGGAGAGTAGCTTATGGCAGCTGTTAACCCACGTGAAGGCTTAAAGGAAAGCTGTGCTACACGAGCTGTCGAGGACAGAGCAGAAGACAGTTAGAAGACAGTTAGCTTTTCTTATCTGGAGCTCTGAGTTATTTTACTCTTCTCCCTCCTGCTCTCCAAGGCGTTGACACATTCTCCCGTGATGTCCTCATTTCATAAAGGGAACTAGGAAGTAGAAGGGAAATGATTTACATTCTAAACTAAAGCTTTATAGAGCTCTGTAGAATTGCCTTGTAGGATGAAATACAAAAAGAAAAGGCCATGCAAAGAGTCCCATTGTTTTCTAAACGTCTTTAAGAACGATTTTGGATTCTGGAAATATTTCCTTCGGGTGTCTCATTTAAGTGAAATGAAAATGTAGCAGGGACTTAATTACTGGTAGATAAAGTCTCTTCGGGTGCTGTGTTGTAATGTTGCGTCCAAGGCTCACTTAGCGGGAATTAAAAAAGGTTGCCCTCAAGGCAACTGTTCTTATTCTTCTGATTACTGAATCACCCCTTTCCTCTCTACTCATCAATCTCAGCAGGGTACTGTGAAAGTTAATATAGAGATGGAACCGGGATTTGAGTCTTCACACACAAGCAATATCCCGTTTCAAGGCACGATTATGTTAAATGTTTCATCAGTGAACCCATGGGTGTAGCCCTCACTCCCTCGCTTTTCAGCCCCCCTCTCTCTCTCTTCTCTCCTGCAGGGTAGACAGAGCGCGGTTAAAGACTGTCAAATTCAATGCCAGGTCTCAAGACAAAGGGGTGAGTTGATCTCTGTTACATTATCAGTGTTGTTAATGAAATATTGTTTACAATGTAGCAGACGGGGGGCCGGGCTGGCCCACAAGTGACGAAAGTGTGAAATAGCACAAGCTTAGACCAAAATTGACCTTTCTCCAAGGAAACAACCCAGGACTTTTATTCAGGAAATGAAACAGAATGCTCCACAGAGCTGGCTAACAATAAAACCAAACCAAAAACCTAGCTCCTCTTTGAGCCAGGTTAAACAGCCACCACCAAACCTCCAAGCTAATGATATTCAGGTGTGTGTAATTAAGCTCTTACCCTTCAGGGCCATCCTCTATTCTGGCAAGCAGATGTAGCCAACGAGCAGGAATATACCGGCCATCACACACCCACACTCTCACTCCATCACAACAATAACATACTCTTCAAGATAGTTAGGTTTGGAAACATTTTTAAGTTAGTTTAAGGTTTGTTAAAATCCATAAACACTTCAGTAAATATGGTTCTAAAACTAAATCTCACATCATTACAAACTTCATCCCATCTAATATTATCCCAGGTGTTGTTCAGAGCAGCATAATTATATCTCCATTCCTTCCCTATATAGATCTAATTAATATGTTATCTGCTCAGAAACTATAGTCTAGTCACAGTTCGGGGCACAATCACTATCATCAGAAAGAACACTGACCTCTCAAAACTGAACATGCAAGTATTCTTCTGACTTAATTTTGTATGTTTTTAATATGGCCAGAGTACTAAACTTGAGATACACACAGATTTCAAGTCAGCGTTCTATCCATAATTTTTGTATAATTTTTTACATTTTATTTCACCTTTATTTAAATAGGTAGGCTAGTTGAGAACAATTTCTCATTTGCAACTGCGACCTGGCCAAGCTAAAGCATAGCAGTGTGAACAGACAACAACACAGAGTTCCACATGGAGTAAACAATAAACAAGTCAATAACATAGTAGAAAAAAAAAATCTATATATATTGTGTGCAAAAGGCATGAGGAGGTAGGCAATAAATAGGCCATAGGAGTGAATAATTACAATTTAGCAGATTAACACCGTAGTGATAAATGATCAGATGAACATGTGCAGGTAGAGATACTGGTGTGCAAAAGAGCAGAAAAGTAAATCAAATAAAAACAGTATGGGGATGAGGTCGGTAAATTGGGTGGGCTATATACCGATGGGTTAGCTGCTCAGATAGCAGATGTTTAAAGTTGGTGAGGGAGATAAAAGTCTCCAACTTCAGTGATTTTTGCCATTCATTCCAGTTGCAGGCACCAGAGAACTGGAAGGAAAGGTGACCAAATTAGGTTTTGGCTTTAGGGATGATCAGTGAGATACACCTGCTGGAGCGCGTGTTACGGGTGGGTGTTGCCATCGTGACCAGTGAACTGAGATAAGGCGGAGCTTTACCTAGCATAGACTTGTAGATGATCTGGAGCCACTGGGTCTGGCGACGAACATGTAGCGAGGGCCAGCCGACTAGAGCATACAGGTTGCAGTGGTGGGTGGTATAAGGTGGTTTAGTAACAAAACGGATGGCACTGTGATAAACTGCATCCAGTTTGCTGAGTAGAGTATTGGAAGCTATTTTGTAGATGACATCGCCGAAGTCCGGGATCGGTAGGATAGTCAGTTTTACTAGGGTAAGTTTTGCGGCATGTGTGAAGGAGGCTTTGTTGAGACATAGAAAGCCGACTCTAGATTTGATTTTGGATTGGATATGTTTGAAATGAGTCTGGAAGGAGAGTTTGCAGTCTAGCCAGACACCTAGGTACTTATAGACGTCCACATATTCTAGGTCGGAACCATCCAGGGTGGTGATGCTATTCGGGCGTGCGGGTGCAGGCAGCGAACGGTTGAAAAGCCTGCATTTAGTTTTACTAGTGTTTAAGAGCAGTTGGAGGCCACGGAAGGAGTGTTGTATGGCATTGAAGCTCGTTTGGAGGTTAGATAGCACAGTGTCCAAGGAAGGGCCAGAAGTATACAGAATGGTGTCGTCTGCGTAGAGGTGGATCAGGGAATCGCCCGCTGCAAGAGCAACATAATTGATATATACAGAGAAAAGAGTCGGCCCGAGAATTGAACCCTGTGGTACCCCCATAGAGACTGCCAGAGGAAGCTATTATTTTCTATCCATATAACCTAAATGAATGTACTAATATCTGACTGTCTGACGCTGTCTGTGGAAGAGTCTGATGCTGCATGTCTACCGTGATCACTGTTCAGTTCTCCTAGCCACAACACTTTTGTTATATTTCCCACCTGACTCAGTGAATCTCCCAGAGGAAAACTGTGCTGCATTGAAACAGTGGTGGGTTCCAGCACAAATTCTGTACAGCTCTAATCAGTGCCCAAATTCACAAAGCGTCTCAGAGTAGAATTGCTCATGAAGGATCAGATGTTTTTTCCTATTCATCGTGATCTAAAAAGCAAAACTGATCCTAGATCAGCACTCCTACTCTGATTGCTCTAAATTCAGGTGGTGCAAGTGTCAATCGCAGGTAAATTGCACTTTCGCCATATAAAAACTTGGGCACTGGCATTTTCCACCCATTAGGCCAGGTTCGGCAATTTGCCTGTCTAATATCAGCTCGCTTGCGCTGAGGTGGGAGGGGAGGAAATGTTTGCCCATACATAACCTCACCTCCACCATGGGGCTCTCTGATCACAACATTGACATCAGCAACTGCTCGCCCACACGACGCCATACATATAAAATTACGTTGAGGCAGCTTATGGTAGAGAAATGAACATTCAGTTCTCTGGCAACAGCTCTGGTTGACATTCCTGCAGTCAGCATGCCAATTGTATTCTCCCTCAACTTGAGACATTTGTGGCATTGTGTTGTGTGACAAAACTGCACATTTTACTGGCCTTTTGTTGTCCCCATCACAAGGTGCACCTGTGTAATGATCATGTCGTTTAATTAGCTTCTTGATATGCCACACCTGTTAGATGAATGGATTATCTTGGCAAAGTAGAAATGATCACTAACAGGGATACTAAATTTGTTCTCCAAATTTGAGAGAAATACGCTTTGTGTGTGTGGAACATTTCTGGGATCTTTTATTTCAGTTAATGAAACTTTACTTTTAAAATGTTGCGTTTTATATTTTTGTTCAGTGTACATCACCAATATTTTATTAAAATATCACCAGCTGATAAACAGTCAACAGACATTCCCCTTTGTTTATATTAGACATTATTTTTGTCTAGCTTCTGTGACCGGTTTGGACACATTATGTGCAATGCCCATTGCATGAAAGGTGTAATTGACTGTAGGACGCCTGTTTAGCAACATTAACTTTGTCTAGCAACATCCTTTTGTCAGATACATCTTCCACTTCACTCTGTTGGACCCAACTGTCAAAATCGTGAGAATTCCGATCACTGTCTGTGGTGCTGAACAATGTTACTTCTAAGCTGATGGTGCCGCAGTAGCCCTGAGACTGTCCCGGGACAGCCGCACAGAACAAATATTAGCCAATTTCCCTTTTAACACCGTCAACGTTTCCCTTTACTGTGGCAATTGTGATTGAATCAATGTAATATTAGCCGCTTTAAATGCAACATACCGAAACAAAACCAACTATGCAAGACTCAGTATGCCAAACTATGCAACTATTAGTGTTTTGAGACAGGCTTGAATAAGCTAAGTAGGCAGAGGGTAGCATCATTTGTCCAATTCTCTGTAATAATGGTATTGGAATAAAAATGCAGTTTATTTTGTAAAGTGGGGTTTCAAACACAACATTTTCAGTCACTTCCTTGTCTAAAGGACATGTCAAGCATGTTTTTTTTAAAGTACTATGGAATGTAGGCCTACATTGAACACGACATTGACTGCTACTGTAGGCTGAAAGATAAAACAGCTATTTCCATGTTAAAATGTTATGATGCATTTTCTCTTTTTTATTGTTAATGGTAGGCCTACATTATGATCAAATAGCCACATTAGCCTATTTGGACTTAGTTTTAACAAACTTAAAGCTGGTACAGGCTTAGTGTTCACAGTAAATGTGTGCTGGAAGTTGCATAGAATTTAATTTGTGCTCAGCAGACCTGAAATTGGAGCGACTACTGTCTAAATCTAAACTAAATGATTTCATACTAAAAGATTTTGTTTACCAAGTAATATATATTTTTTCTCAGGTTGGGGGTCAAAATGATTGATACCCCTAAAAATGATCTATATTCATGTGGATGCTACCATGTGGATGATACAAATGATTACGGATAATCCTGAATGATTTGTGGAAGTTACGGAGGTCAAAGATCATACCCCCAAGACATGCTAACCTCCTCTGTTATTGGTAAGAGGTTAGCATGCCTTGGGGGTATGATCTTTGATCTTTGTAGCTAGCTAAGTAAACAATGAATCCCAACACATGATGTAACGTTAGTTAGCGAGCCAGCCAGCTAGCATTAAGTAGCTAACAGTACACTTGAACTTAAAATGAAAATACTTTGTCAAAATTAGACGAGTCTTCTGTAAGACATGTAGCTAGCTAAACAATGGACCATAATCACAACTCATGACGTTACTACCCTGCATGAATCTGCAGGTAGCTAACCAACCAGGTTGTATGGCTATAACTAGTCAAGTAAATGTGTGATACGAAGAATAAGATCATACACATAACATTAGCTAGCAACCC
Organism: Oncorhynchus keta; assembly: GCF_023373465.1. NCBI lineage: Eukaryota > Metazoa > Chordata > Actinopteri > Salmoniformes > Salmonidae > Oncorhynchus > Oncorhynchus keta. The sequence continues at coordinate 9,908,517 of NC_068446.1, forward strand.
AGCCAGCTAATGTTAGCTAGCTAACAGTACACTTGAAATGAAACCACTTTCTGTCAAACTGAAGCTAGCAAGACTATCTTACCAGTATACATCATGGTTGGATGCGTCTCCTGTCTGATGCCATGCATGGTTGCCCTTAGTTTGACGATGCACTTCAGACTGGTGTTTTCTCCATCTCCTTGTTAGGTTCTTATTTTTCAAATGACTCACAGACACTAGAGAAGCTTTAACCAAGTTTAATCATCCCCAAAGGTTCTGTACAGCTGTGAACAGACAACAAAAGATTTCAGACTTCACAGTTCATACGCATCCTACTTAAGACACTCCCCTTTCTCTCCAAGCCTTACATTTTATGATTCTCCAGGAAGCTAATAAAGAGGGTAACAGGATTCCAAACATTTATTACTCTTAAGAGAATCTGTCCTCACCTCCTGACCTCAACCCCTCTTTCATCTAATACACAGATGTCCATCGGTCTCCCCTGTATCAACACATCGCTCTCCTCTCCTCCATCAAACACATTCCAAAGCCTTCTTCTTTCTTCTGAGAACCATTCACTTCTAACATAACCCAGTCTCTTTCATTTCATGTCATTCATTTAACATCCCAATGTTCAAAGTTTAGCCGATTCCAACACTATCATACTCGGTCCTCCAGAAATTGGAGAGGATACACAAAAGCTAGCTAACAGTCCACTTTAACTTGACATTAGGTTTAAGCAGTTTTACTACGCGATACATTTTCTTAAAATCCGCATTCAACACGATTACCTAGACATACTGACCAGCTCAATAGACAGACCAATACAAACTCATCTATCGGCATGTCCAGCCCAATCATTATCTCAGCCCATCATGGCTAGCGGGAAGGTTGTTCTCTTTTTCTGTGGCTTAACCAACAAGGCTCGTAATTTAACAATTGTATTTGTATTTACAGATGGCATACAAGTTTGATATAAAGGCACATGACATGTTCAAGAAGGCATTTATTTTTTTAATTTGCGTTCAATCGGCTCTCCTGTGAAGTGTCATACGCCTACTTTCCTGAATCGGGTTACAAATGCATCCAACAAGTTTGTAGAGTCACAAGCTTGTTGCAGTCATTGCATGCTAGAAATATAGGACCAAATACTAAACTTTTGACTACTTTATTTATAAGAAACTTTAGGGGTGTCAAATCACCCCACTGCTCTGCACCCCACTCCTCTGCACACTCCACTGGCTTCCAGTCGAAGCTCGTATCAAGACCCTGGTGTTTGCCTACGGAGCAGCAAGGGAAACTACACCTTCTTACCTTCAAGCTTTGGTCAAAGCCTACATCCCAACCCGAGCACGCCATTCTGGCACCTCTGGTCTCTTGGCCCTACCACCCCTACGGGAGGTCTGTGGACTGAGCCTGTGTCTCCAGTAGCTTTGTTCATTGGTTTATCAGTTAGTCAGTTTGACCATTTGGCTTCAGTGCAGCACTGCGGTTGTGCATGACGGTTGAACAGCATGATGTGTTCCAGTAATGAATATCTCTCTTGTGGTTGTGTCTCCTGTTGCTTTGCTCTCCGACGACTACTTCACAGGTCCCTGACAACAAAGCACTGAGTAAGTCACAAGGATTTCACTGTCACACAACCATCTGAAGCTTGTAATAAATTCTATAAATTGTCATTTAAGCCTTAGCTATGACATCCAATGCATTGTCATCAAAATCTCTCAGCCTCTATTTTGACCATCGGCTTAGTTTGATTACATAAAAACATTTATAGAAAACAGTGTTCTTTATTTCTATTCCGTTCAAAGCCCAAACAGTACGTCTAAACATACATTGCATCCATGTAACACGACCCAACACTCATATTTCTAACAGATCATCTTGACATCGGCCTCTGTACACTGATCAGCATTTACACTGTGGTTAGCATTACATTATGACCAGCACACTGAGTCAGTGTGATGTCACTAAATCAATGGTGACTCGTCGGTGGGTATTGTACTGCAGATCATGTATGCTGCTTTAGCATTGTTACAGCAGGCTCCTCAACACTATTGGTATTTGTTTCCCTTTACTCAGCATAGATAGGCCAGTTTAGAGACGAATAGTCTGTCGAATAATGTACTGTAGGGGACATAATCGACAGTCCTGACTCCTGTGTCTGGTGATCCAAAGTTTTAATCTTAAAACTAATATAAAAAATGTTTTAAAGAATATAAAATCACAAAACTACAATGTGTGTTTGTTACAGAGGTGTCAGAATCACCTTTTTGTTGGGGATCTTTTCTGTTGAAAATATCCCTATTCTACCCTCTTGGCATTGTTAAGACCCTTCAGTATGGTTTCAACCGTAGCTTAAAACACGTATTTTTAGTTCACCTTTATTTATTCACGGTATAATCTTTTACAAGAGACCTGTTTCCGAGATAGCCACAGTGTTGGAAGGAAAAACACACATTAGCATGGTGTATAAAGCTCTATGACCTTGACATGGCCATGACATGGACCTTGACGTGATTCGATAGGATGACCTGCTCTGATCAAATTTGAGGATGAAAGAGGAAGGTCTCACAGATCATACCGTCACGCTGCTCTTCACAAAACCTAACTTGAGAGGGTATCGTTTTTAGAAAGTACAATATTCACACCTCCATCTTCAAAACGTTCCCAGCACTGCCCTCTCCTGGTGATCCTGTGTGTCTTCATGTTGTGACCTTGTATTACATGAACTCAATAGACATCAGTGGGAGTGGGCATCTGTATCTACATGTTTCTGTGATGCTGACATTCCCTTTGTTACGCTTTCAGAGCATGCAACCACTAATGCCAGCGATAGTGAAAGTAATTACCATATGTCCTGGTGTCCCTCTCCTTCCCTCCCTCAATCCCTACCTCCGCCGACGGGCTGCCTGTATTCTTTCATTTGTTTTGCATGTCTCCATCGTCTGTTTTATGATCTCTTCTGTTTGTTTGGTCTGAGCAGCATACTCCGAGGATCACACATGTTAGAGTCCCCAAGCTACTTCAGGGATGCATGTTGAAGTAGCAGTCGTATTAGGACAGTGGTTCTCAATAAGACTCATGAGACCATAGGCTTACTGGTAAAATTCCCATGCAGGGTTCTTCAGGGTTACTCTGGACAGAGCTACTGTAAATGTATTTGGTGGTACAGCAACCAAAAAAGGTTGAGAACCACTGTATTAGGACAGTTACTGGATTGATATGAAAATAATGTAGAGCTTTACCAGTGTATTTGTGTGAGAGGAACAGAGTCTGCTGTTGTGCCTATACAGCTCGTGTTCTGCTTTCTCTACTGCAATTAAATACTTTTTAAGAAAAGCAAATCTGCTCATGCATATTCACAAGCTTCGTGGCATGCATGCACATTAGCTACTCTTTAATTGTTCTGTACAGATGGAGCGAAGGGTCATTATGTTAACTCCATTTTGATACGCACACTTATAACAGGGACAAGGAGAATACTGACCCACACACACACACACACAGCTTGCCAACAGCTGGTCTGACTCCTAACCATAATCACAGTATCTACTGCATCGCCACTATCTGTCTAAACATGGCCGCCTGTTCTGTCCATCCTATCAGGTGGCCAGGAGGAGTACGTCCTGTCCTACGAGCCGGTCACACAGCAGGAAGGTAAGACGCAGCTTACATTATCATCTCTGTCACACATCTGACAGCAGCAGTATCGCAGGATAGCTCAGGTCTCACTGCCCCATTAGAGTTAGTTATCTCACTTGGTTACGGTATCTTAGTTGGTTTGTTATCATAGTTAGTTATCATAGAATTAGTTACAGTGGCTTTCGAAAGTATTCACCCCCTTGGCATTTGTCCTATTTTGTTGCCTTACAACCTGGAATTCAAATAGATTTTGTGGGGGTTTGTTTCATTTCATTTACACAACATGCCTACCACATTGAAGATGCAAGATATTTTTGGGGTGAAACAAAAAACAAATAAGACAAAAAAATCAGAACTTGAGCGTGCATAACTATTCATCCCCCCCAATGCCAATACTTTGTGGAGCCACTTTTTGCAGCAATTACAGCTGCAAGTCTCTTGTGGTATGTCTCTATGAGCTTAGCACATCTGGCCACTGGGATTTTTGCCCATTCTACAAGGCAAAACTGCTCCAGCTCCTTCAAGTTGGATGAGTTCCGTGGGTGTACAGCGATCTTTAAGTCATACCACAGATTCTCAGTTGGATTGAGGTCGGAGCTTTGACTAGGCCTTTCCAAAATATTTAAATGTTTCCCCTTAAACCACTCAAGTTTTGCTTTAGTAGTATGCTTAGGGTCATTGTCCTGCTGGAAGGAGAACCTCCAGAGATTTGAGACTAGGATGGAGGACTGAAACAGGTTTCCCTCAAGAATTTCCTTTGTATTTAGCACCATCCATCATCCCTTCAATTCTGACCAGTTTCCCACTCCCTGTCGATGGTGTTCTCAGGTTTGTGCCAGACATAGTGTTTTCCTTGATGGCCAAAAAGCTAAATTTTTGTCATCTGACCAGAGTACCTTCCATATGTTTGGGGACTCTACTACATGCCTTTTGGCGAACACCAAACATGTTTGCTTATTTTTTTTCTTTAAGCAATGGCTTTTTTTCTGCAAAGCCCAGCTGTGGAGTGTAAGGCTTAATGTGGTCCTATGGACAGATACTCCAATCTCCGCTGTGGAGCTTTGCAGCTACTTCAGTGTTATCTTTGGTTGCTTTTTTGCCTCTGACTAATGCCCTCCTTGCCGGGTACGTGAGTTTTGGTGGGTGGCTCTCTCTTGGCAGGTTTGTTGTGGTGCCATATTATTTAAAACATTTTAATAATGGATGTAATGGTGCTCCGTGGGATGTTCAAAGTTTTGGATATTTTGTTTTATAACCCACCCCTGATCTGTACTTCTCCACAACTTTGTCCCTGACCTGTTTGGCGAACTCCTTGGTCTTCATAGTGTCACTTGCTTGCTAGTGTTGCAGACTCTGGGGCCTTTTAGAATATGTGTGTACAGTTGAAGTCAGAGGTTTACATACACTGAGGTTGTAGTCATTAAAAATCGTTTTTCAACCACTCCACAAAATTCTTGTTAACAAACTATTGTTTTGGCAAGTCGGTTAGGACATCTACTTTGTGCATGACACAAGTAATTTTTCGAACAATTGTTTACAGACAGATTATTTCAGTGTATCACAATTCCAGTGGGTCAAAAGTGTATATACACTAAGTTGACTGTGCCTTTAAACAGCTTGGAAAATTACAGAAAATGATGTCATGCCTTTAGAAGCTTCTGATAGGCTAATTGACTCAAATGGTATCAATTGGAGGTGTACCTGTGGATGTATTTCAAGGCCTACCTTCAAACTCACTGCCTCTTTTGCTTTACATCATTGGAAAATCAAAAGAAATCAGCCAAGACCTCAGAAAAAATATTGTAGACCTCCAAGTCTGGTTCATCCTTTGGAGCAATTTCCAAACATCTGAAGTTACCACGTTCATCTGTACAAACATTCGTACGCAACTATAAACACCATGGTACAACGCAGCCGTCATAACGTTCAGGAAGGAGACTCGTTCTGTCTCCTAGAGATTAACGTAATTTAGTGCGAAAAGTGCAAATCAATCCCAGAACAACAGCAAAGGACCTTGTGAAGATGCTGTAGGAAACGGGTACAAAAGTATCTATATCCACAATAAAACAAGTCGTATATCGACATAACCTGAAAGGCAGCTCAGCAAGGAAGAAGCCACTGCTCCAAAACTGCCATAAAAAAAGCCAGACCGGTTTGCAACTGCACATGGGGACAAAGATCGTATTTTTTAGAGAAATGTCCTCTGGTCTGATGAAACAAAAATAGAACTGTTTGGCCATAATGACCATTGTTATGTTTGGAGGGAAAAGGGGAAGGCTTGCAAGCCAAAGCACACCATCCCAACCGTGAAACATGGGGGTGCTCTGCTGCATGAGGGACTGGTGCACTTTACAAAATAGATGGCATCATGAGGAGGGACAATTATGTGGTTATATTGAAGCAACATCTCAAGACATCAGTTAAAGCTTAGTCGCAAATGGGTCTTCCAAATGGACAATGACCCCAAGCAAACTTCCAAAGTTGTGGCAAAATGGCTTAAGGACAACAAAGTCAAGGTATTGGAGTGGCCATCACAAAGCCCTGACCTCAATCCTGTTGTGGGCAGATCTGAAAAAGCATGTGCGAGCATGGAGGCCTACAAACCTGACTCAGTTACACCAGCTCTGTGAGGAGGAATGGCCCAAAATTCACCCAACTTATTGTGGGAAGCTTGTGGAAGGTTACCCAAAACGTTTGACCCAAGTTGAACAATTTAAAGGCAATACACTCGATTAGTATTTGGTAGCATGTAAACTTCTGACCCACTGGGAATGGGATGAAAGAAATAATTTCTGAAATAAATTATTCTCTACTATTATTCTGACATTTCACATTCTTAAATAAAGTGGTGATCCTAACTGACCTAAGACAGGGCATTTTTACTAGGGTTAAATGTCAGGAATTGTGAAACTGAATTTAAATATATTTGACTAAGGTGTATGTAAACTTCCGACTTGTGTACTGAGACAATTAGATTGCACACAGATGTGGACTTCTGAAGGTTACTGGTTGCACCAGATCTTATTTAGGGGATTCATAGGAAATGGGGTGAATGCATATGCACCTACTTCTTTTCAGTTACATTTTTTTGCACTTTTGAAACAAGTCATTTTTTTCACTTCACCAATTTGGACTATTTTGTATATGTCCGTTACATGAAATCCAAATAAAAATCTAATTAAATTACAGATTGTAATGCAAGGGGGGTGAATACTTTTGCTTATACAAGGGCAGTATTGATACAGTAGATCCGTCTTGTCTGTCCAGTGAACTACACACGACCCGTCATCATCCTGGGGCCAATGAAGGACCGTATCAACGATGATCTCATCTCAGAGTTCCCTGACAAATTTGGATCCTGTGTCCCACGTGAGAACCAACATTTTTGTTACATACACAATTTTATGTTTTTATTTAGAATTTAATCATTTATCAGACGCTCGTATCCAGAGCAGGTTACAGGAGCAATTAAGGTTAAGTACCTTGCTCAAGGGCATATTGTCAGATTTTTCACCTCGTCGGCTCAGAGTTATGAACCAGCAACCTCTTGATTACTGGCCCAACGTTCTTAACCACTAGGCTACCTGCCATCCTATGTTGACCCTTGTCTTGTACCTAGAGGTGTGATAACGAGTTTGCAAGAGTTGTCGATAATTAAATGTATCAAACAAAGATAACTACATTTCCATGAAACAATCTGTTGTGTTTTCCAGACACGACCAGACTAAAACGGGATTACGAGGTGGATGCCAGAGACTACCATTTTGTGGTGTCCAGGGAGCAGATGGAGAAAGACATCCAGGATCACAAGTTCATCGAGGCGGGCCAGTACAACAACCACCTGTATGGAACCAGCGTCCAGTCTGTACGGGAGGTCGCTGAGAAGGTGAGTAGAGGAGGATGTGTTCAGCATATGGCTGTTGTGATGCCATGAGTTGTCTTATCTATTGCTCTTTATGTCCAGGGGAAGCATTGCATCCTGGATGTTTCGGGCAACGCCATCAAACGACTACAGTCGACCATGCTCTACCCCATCGCTATTTTCGTCAAGCCCAAGTCTGTGGAGAATATCCTGCAAGTTGTTTTGGTTCAACATGTCCTTTTCATATTAAGAGGCCAAATCAATGGCAGTTAAGAGTTCAGACTTTTTTTTTATTCAGTCACCTATTAGCTGTACATAGGGCAATGTCTTAGTCATTCGTTCTTGCGCTCTCTCTCTCTCCTCCCTATAGAGAGATAAATAAGAGGCTAACAGAGGACCAGGGGAGGAAGACGTTTGACAGAGCCATCAAACTGGAGCAGGAGTTCACTGAGCACTTCACTGGTGAGTCCAGCCCCCCACACCAGTCCATTCTCAACCTGCTTCATACACCACACCTATTTGTGCACTTAGCATGATGACACGTGTCTGTAGCAGATCCCTGAATTAAATAATGGGCAAAAATATATTCCTATAATATATACTGAGTATACAAAACATTAAGATCACCTCTTTCCATGACAGATTCGATGAAGCTGTGATCCCTTATTGATGTCACTTGTTAAATCCACTTCAATCAGTGTAAATGAAGGAGGCAGGTTAAAAGAAGGATTTTTAAGCATTGAGACATGGATTGTGTATTTGTGCCATTGAGATGGTGAATGGACACGACAAAAGATTCAAGTGCCTTTGAGCGGGATATGGTAGTAGGTGCCAGGCGCACCGGTTTGTGTCAAGAACTGCAACACTGCTGGGTTTTTTTACGCTCCGCTGCTTCCTGTGTGTATCAAAGGTCTGTCACCCAAATGGCATCCAGACAACTTGACAACTGTGGGAAGCATTGGAGTCAACAACGGACAGCATTCCTGTGGAACGCTATCAACACTGTGTAGAGTCTATGCCCCGTGAATTTGTTCTTAGGGCATAATGGGGTGGTGCAACTCAATGTTAGGGAGTTGTTCCTAATGTTTTGTGTACTCAGTGTGTGCATTTAGTATCTTTGAGATGTAGTAAGTAGCCTTGCTCGAGCCGTGGTTTGTGCGAGACGGAACGGCTCATACGATCAGGAGCCTATATCCTGTTTCTGTAGTATGAGGCAGCTTAATCCTAAATTCCTAAACCGAACGCTAGTCTATCACTGCATGTAGTGATGTGTTTCATGTATATCCCCTCTGTGTCGCTGCAGCTATAGTCCAGGGGGACTCTCTGGAGGAGATCTACAACACGGTGAAAATCATCATCGAGGAGCAGTCAGGACCCTTCATCTGGGTGCCTGCCAAGGAGAAGTTGTGAAAGGAGGACAGAAGAGAGTACCCTTATTTCCTTTAAGTGGTCTTCATGTCTTCTCTGATTCTACGTCTTTATTTTTACCAACCTGGCCTGCTGTGATCGCTGGCCCTCTTAGCACCCCCCCCACACCTACGCATACATATATACACACACGTCTTCATCTTTCTCTCGCGCACAAACACCCCCCTGCTCCCCTCTGTCACACTGGATAGAGAGCTGATCACGCGTTGGAGTTGATGATCTATCTTTCTCTCTCTCACACACACACACACGCACAAAATTATTTAATGCTGTCTCTATCTCTCACACACAAACATTCACTCTCTGGGGTTTTCTTGGGCTGTCTCTGACTGGTGTCTGGACCTTGTCTCTGGATGTTTTTCATGCTTATGGGGGAATGTTTAAGCAACATGATTTTAGATGCATTATTAATTATATATTTTTCCCTTTTTTTCATGTATAGGTTCGTCAAAGGAAATGACATGAGGCAAAACTTAGCACGTTATAGCTTTAAAGAGCATGTTTCGGACATGTTTTCTTGTCACGTTTTTGTTCTTTATTTCTCATTTGGACTTGTATCTGAACTGCATTACTCATCGCCATTATTTTTCACATGTTGTATATCCATGCACACCAACGTACGTCTCTGCTCATCTGAAGCAGCCATGCATACCTGTTTTAGTCTTTTCGAACTGCGCAGAGGTAACTAGGTGAGTAGTTTTCTATCATTAGCCGCCTTCGTTCACTACAATCCATGATGGTTTTAATCTATTCATGTCACTATAAGCTTTTGGGGGGGGTTCTACTTCCCGACCAGAAATAGAGTGAATGAATGAATGGCTGTTTTTGAACTGACTCCAGGTGTCCATGTATTAATATTAGGAGCAAAACACTGATGCAAAATAATGAATTGTACACTGAGATTTTAACTGATATTTAACCTTCAGTCTACTGCCTATTTTGTTATAATAAAATGTCTATATTGAGCTTTACTTAAACTCTTACAGATATGGGGAATTATTTTCTTTGTTGTTGAAGGTACAGTTTATGAATATTAATATATAACAGTACCAGTCAAAAGTTTGGACACCTACTCAGTCAATGGTTTGTTTTATTTTGTAATATTTTCTACTTTGTAGAATAATAGTGAAGGCATCACAAAACTATGAAATAACCCATTGAATCATGCAGTAACATAAAGTTTTAAACAAATCTATATATATTTGAGATTCTTCAAAGTAGCCACCCTTTGCCGTGATGACAGCTTTGCACGCTCTTGACATTCTCTCAACCAGCTTCATGAGGTAGTTACCTGTAATGCATTTCAATTAACAGGTGTGCCCAGTTAAAAGTTAATTTGTGGAATTTCTTTCCTCAATGCGTTTAAGTCAATCAGTTGTGTTGTGACAAGGTAGGGGTGGTATACGGAGGATAGTCTTTTACCAAATAAGGCTAAGTCCATATTATGGCTAGAACAGCTCAAATAAGCAAAGAGAAACAACAGTCCGTTACTTTAAGGCATGAAGGTCAGTCAATCTGGAAAATTTCAAGAACTTTGAACATTTCTTCAAGCGCAGTCACAAAAACCATCACGTGCTATGATGAAATTGGCTCTCATGAGGACCGTCACAGGAATGGAAGACCCAGAGTTACCTCTGCTGCAGAGGATAAGTTCATTAGAGTTACCAGCCTCAGATTGCAACCCAAATAAATGCTTCAGAGTTCAAGTAACCAACACATCTCAACATCAACTGTTCCGATACGATTTTGTGAATCAGGCCTTCATGTTCAAATTGCTGCAAAGAAACCACTACTAAAGGACACCAATAATAAGAAGAGACTTGCTCGGGCCAAGAAACACAAGCAATGAACATTAGACCGGTGGAAATCTGTCCTTTGGTTCCAACCGCTGTGTCTGTGTGACGCAGAGTAGGTGAACGGATGATCTCTGCATGTGTGGTTCCCACCGTGAAGCATGGAGGAGGTGTGATGGTGTGGGGATGCTTTGCTGGTGACACTGCCAATGATTTATTTAGAATTCAATGCACACCTAACCAGCATGGCTACCACAGCATTCTGCAGCAATACACCATCCCATCTGGATTCTGCTTAGTCCCACTATCATTTGTTTTTCAAAAGGACAATGACCCAACACACCTCCAGGCTGTGTAAGTCTCATCTGACCAAGAAGTAGAGTGATGGAGTGCTACGTCAGATGACCTTGCCTCCACAATCACCCGACCTCAACCAAATTGAGATGGTTTGGGATGAATTGGACCGCAGAGTAAAGGAAAAGCAGCCAACACAAGTTCTCAGCATATGTGGGAACTCCTTCAAGACTGTTGGGAAAGCATTCCAGGTGAAGCTGGTTGAGAGAATGCGAAGCGTGTGCAAAGTTGTCATCAAGGCAAAGGGTGGCTACTTTGAATAATCTCACTTTGATGAATCTCAAATATAAAATATAGGATAGGAATATGGGTTACGTTTGGTAACCAGACACATGTAAACCCTGACTCTGAACTCCAGTGACTAGCTGAGGTGTAAACTGTGTGTTGGTGAAGCAGTGTAAACTAACCAATGTTGTGGCAGCTGGTTCTTTCCCTCTGTCCATTCCACTACCCCGTTAGTTTTCTTTTTCATGTGATGTGCATGGTTTTTAAAAGCAATGGTCTTTATTAAATAAAAAAACAAGGGAAAGAAAAAAAAAGGAGCCTGTTCACCAAGGATTGTGACAAGGTCATATCTTCAAGCTCTGCGTGGGGATCATCCAGACAAACACGGCAGAATTGTGTACACACACAGCAGTAGACAGTCCTCAAGTGTGTTCGTATCTGAATGGAAAAGAGCTGACAGCGCTCTCCAAAGCGCAATGCCTTTACATGTCCTCCGGATGGCGCCGTGCTGGAATCTTCCCTCCCGCTGCTGCTTCCACAAAGATGATTGTTTTCTATACAACTTCTTCTTCTTCATCAGCTCACCACAGCTTTCTATCTCACTTTTGGATTCGAGTCTGTAAATAAACCCCTTCCTGATTCATTCCATTTGTTATGAAAATAACTGCCAATAAACCCTTTCTCCTAATTTGCAGTGTTGTGTGACTACATTGCGGTGTGATGTGTCTCTCTCTGCCTCTACTGATACTCTTAAGCTAATGGTGTCCTGATTTTTAATTGAGTTAACTCTACTCAGACAGAAACACTCTTGTCAGTGTAATTCAGAGAGGTTCCAGGATACACAAAAGCATTAACATAAACCAAAAGTGACAAATTAAAAGCGATAATACTTTTTTCTACTTTGGGTCCTTTGTGGAGATAAAAACACTTGCTATAGTATGTGCTTAATATATCCTTGGAATTCATTCATCGCAGGCATTTTATCCACTGATTCATAATCTCTTTGGGAAAATGTATAACGTGTAATCTATTTTTATTTTGTGCATGTGTGACATGAACATGCCTGTTGTGTGTCTGCTGTTTTAAGAAATGTCTCAGTCTGCTAGTGTGATTGGCTGCAAAATATAATCAATGAGAACTTGGCACACAGACTCTCTCAGGATGTTAACGGGTTCATGTCCTAACTGTAGGGTAAGCAACATTTATTTCCTGTTATGAACAACTGAAGTTTGATGGGGCAATAAAGTACAGGAATCTGTAAGAGGTCAAAGCTTATGCAAGGCTACTTATTTATCTGTAAGGGGATGCAGATGGATGGAAATAAGTCAGGTAGTTGATATGTAGTACCACCGGACAGGAGACATCTGATTATTTCATGATGTAGTCTGTTGTTGTCACGTTCTGACCTTTATTTCCTTTGTTTTGTCTTTATGGTCAGGGCGTGAGTTGGGGTGGGCAGTCTGTTTGTGTTTCTATGTTTTTTCTATTTCTGTGTTTGGCCTGATATGGTTCTCAATCAGAGGCAGCTGTTTATCGTTGTCCCTGATTGAGAACCATATTTAGGTAGCCTGGGTTGTTTCACTGCTGGTTTGTGGGTGTTTGTTTCCTGTGTCAGTGTTTGTGCCACACGGGACTGTTTCGGTTTGTTTATATTAACTTGATTGTTTTTGTATTTCATAGTGTTCCGTCTTTTCTATTAAAACATGGACACTTACCACACTGCGTATTGGTCCGATCCTTGCTACACCTCTTCAGACGAAGAGGAGGAAATCTGCCGTTACAGTTGAGTATAACATGTTCAGTCCCAACATTCAGACCAAGAGGATTATTGAACAAGACAAATAATAACAAATAAAGTGTAATTTTAAAAGGTTCAGTAACTTTTTTGTTCAGCTCACTGTGCAGAACATCTGGGGTTTCTCCTTGTACCCTGAAGGGACTGCCGATCCCACTTTTGGAACACCAGCTCTGAACTGATCTCTATGTCCCCAAAATACAGTGCCTTGCAAAAGTATTCAGACCCCTTGGATTTCTTCACATTTTATTGTGTTACAAGGTGGGATTAACATTTATTTAATTGTCAGTTTTTGTCAACAATTGACACAATACTCAAAGTGGAAAATTATTTTTTTATATATCTTTTAGATTAATACAAATAAAATATAGTCATTGCAAAATGATTCAGCTCCCTGAGTCCATATATGTTACAAACACCTTTGGCAGTCATAATAAGCTGTGAGTCTTCTTGGGTATGTCTCTAAGGATTGTGCAATATTTTCCTATTATTATTTTCAAAACTCTTCAAGCTCTGTCAAGATGTTAAGAATCATGGCTACTGTATTTTCAAGTCTTGCCATAGTATTTCAAAGCTGTAACGTGTTATCTTGGTAAGCAACTCCAGTGTAGAATTGGCCTTGTGTTGTACAGTTGAAGTCCGAAGTTTACATACACTTAGGTTGGAGTCATTAAATCTCATTTTTCAACCGCTCCTCAAATTTCTTGTTAATAAACTATAGTTTTGGCAAGTCGGTTAGGACATCTACTTTGTACATGACACGTAATTTTTCCAACAATTGTTTACAGACAGATTATTTCACTTAGTTCACTGTATCACAATTCCAGTGGGTCAGAAGTTTACAATACACTAAGTTGACTGTGCCTTTAAACAGCTTGGAAAATTCAAGAAAATTATGTCATGGCTTTAGAAGCTTCTGATAGGCTAATTGACATAATTTGAGTCAATTGGAGGTGTACCTGTGGATGTATTTCAAGGCCGACCTTCAAACTCAGTGCCTCTGCTTGACATCATGGGAAAATCAAAAGAAATCAGCCAAGACCTCAGAAATAAAATTGTTGACCTCCACAAGTCTTGTTCATCTTTGGGAGCAATTCCCAAACACCTGAAGGTACCACGTTTCAACTGTACAAACAATCATACGCAAGTATAAACACCATGGGACCACGCAGCCATCATACCGCTCAGGAAGGAGACTCGTTCTGTCTCCTAGAGATGAACGTAATTTAGTGCGAAAAGTGCAAATCAATCCCAGAACAACAGCAAAGGACCTTGTGAAGATGCCTGTGGAAACAGGTACAAAAGTATCTATATCCACAATAAAAACGAGTCATATATCGACCTAACCTGAAAGGCAGCTCAGCAAGGAAGAACCCACTGCTCCAAAACTGTCATACAAAAGCCAGACTACGGTTTGCAATTGCACATGGGGACAAAGATCGTACTGTTTGGAGAAGTGTCCTCTGGTCTGATGAAACACAAATAGAACTGTTTGGCCATAATGACCATTGTTATGTTTGGAGGAAAAAGGGGGAGGCTTGCAAGCCGAAGAACACCATTCCAACCGTGAAGCACGGGGGTGGCAGCATCATGTTGTGCGGGTGCTTTGCTGCAGCAGAGACTGGTGCACTTTACAAAATAGATGGCATCATGAGGGAGAGAAATTATGTGGATATATTGAAGCAACATCTCAAGACATCAGTCAGCAAGTTAAAGCTTGGTTGCAAATGAATCTTCCAAATGGACAATGACTCCAAGCATACTTACAAAGTTGTGGCAAAATGGCTTAAGGACAACAAAGTCAAGGTATTGGAGTGGCCATCACAAAGCCCTGACCTCAATCCTATAGAAAATCCGTGGGCAGGACTGAAAAAGTGTGTGCGAGCATGGAGGCCTAAAAACCTGACTCAGTTTCACCGGCTCTGTCAGGAGGAATGGTCCAAAATTCACCCAACTTATTGTGGGAAGCTTGTGGAAGGCTCCCTAAAACGTTTGACCCAAGTTAACGTTTTAAGGCAATGCTACCAAATACTAATTGAGTGTATATAAACTTCTGACACTGGGAATGTGATGAGAGAAATAAAAGCTGAAATAAATAATTTTCTCTACTATTATTCTGACATTTCACATTCTTAAAATAAAGTGGTGATCCTAATTGACCTAAAACAGAGATTTTTACTAGGATCAAATTAGAGGAATTGTGAAAAACTGAGTTTAAATGTATTTCGCTAAGGTGTATGTAAACGTCCAACTTCAACTGTAGGTTATTGTCCTGTTGAAAGATGAATTCCTCTCCCAGTGTCTGGTGTAAAGCAGACTGAAGCAGGTTTTGCTCTAGGATTTGCCTGTGTTTAGCTCTATACATTAATTTGTATCCTAAAAAACTCCCCAGTATTTTCTGATGCCAAGCATACCCATAACATGATGCAGCCACCACCATGCAAAAATAATGAGGCAGTTACTCAGTGTGTTGTGTTGGATTTCCCCCAACATGGGGCTTTGCATTTAGGCCAAATGGTGTATTCCTTTGTCATGTTTTTTTGCAGTTTTACTTTAGTGCCTTGCTGCATATAAGGTGCATGCATTTCGTTAATTTGTGTTACCTTTTCACTTTGCCATTTAGGTCATTATTGTGGAGTCACTACAATATTATTGATCCATCCTCAGTTCTCTCCCATCACAGCCATTACACTGTGTAGCTGTTAATAAATCCTCCAACAGTTTGATTCCTGTCCTGCAGCTCATTCAGAAGGACGACTGTACCATTCAGGTGTCTGGGTGGTTTAATACATAAATGTCCTCACTATTATTCTACAATGTAGAAAATAGTAAACAATAAATGAGTAGGTGTGTTGAAACGATTGACAGGTACTGTGAAAATCTCTCTCTTCTCTCGGTTACTCAGGTGAGTTGTGGGAACTAAGACCTTCAGTCTAAAGACTTCCAGCTCCTATGCCCCCAGAGCTCCAGGGTGGAGGTGACCCAGTATGGCCACTGTAACCTGGCCCGGGTCCCCTCCCACATCGTCATGGTACGGCCGACACCAACATCTACACACTCTAGGGCGTATTGTTTGGTTGACTGACTGTACACATGTAGCATAACATAGAATCAAATAAATACCCCAACGCAGCTTTCCCCGTTTCTGACTAAAATAATCAACTAAATCAGTGCTAAGAGGCTAGCAAGCACCATACAACACTGTTGCACGGGACATTATTATTATTATCATTATTTTTTTCTATTTTTTATTTAACCTTTATTTAACGGTGACGGCCTAGGATCAGTGGGTTGCCATGTTCAGGGGCAGAACGACAGATTTTTACCTTGTCAGCTCGTGGATTATGCTAGCTAATTGCCATGTCAGGGTGAAATCCAGATGGTAACCAATATTACAAGTTACTTATCCTCGCCCATTGGAATAAACATTGTCGTGGGAATAGACTTTATTACAAAGTAACAAGCCAAGTTGGTCCATGGAGCAACTCGGCTTGTTACTTTGTAATAAAGTCTATTTTGAATTCATAGGCTCCGGAGCCAAATCAGAGCAAAATCAGAATATCACTGCACAATGCAGTACAACCCCAACCAAGACCCTTAATTAGAACAACTTTGGATAATAAATGCCAATGGAAAATCAGTACCAATTGTCTCAGTACATAATTATAGGGAAACAGGGGGCACCAATGGGTGTAATGGACAGGGATGGTTCAGACTTTGGTGGACAGATTTTTATAATATTTCTGATTCCGTTCCACACATTACATTGCTAGTAAATAAGGGAGCTATATCAAAGGATTTACGTCCCATGATGAAACAAGCAAAAAATAAGCAAGTGGAACAAAACAGACAACCTGTTATCACTCTAAAGATAAGGCTTTTATTCAAATACTGGCCACAACAGTAATGAATGGGGACCCAAATGAGGTAGAAGTTACAGCTCACCAGCAAGTACAATTGGGAGAAGGGATAGCACCAGACAACCAGAAAAGGCAGGAAATGGAAGAAAGTGTACCGAGTGAGGCATGGTCACCACGTGATACTGATGTTGAATTGGTCAAATCAGCAAGTCATGTCTGCATTAAAGTAAAACTAGACGCTAATCCCCCCTGGAAAGCCCAATTCTATATGAAACCAGAAGAAGGTATAAGCATGACTATTGAAGGGCTAATAGAAGCAGGGGTATTAATAGAAACACAGAGCTGCTGTGATACACCTCTATTGCCAGTCCTTAAAGCAGATGGAAAGAAATGGAGACTGGTACGTGACTTTAGAGCTGTAAATGACATAGCACATTGCCCCCCTTTGATTGCACCAACGGGGGGCAATCAAAGATGGCAAGGGACAATGGAGATCCCATGAAGGAATCAAAATAGCACCCATTATTTTGCTTAATTTGCTTATTACTGATGCACATGGTTTTGACCATTGCACAAGAAGTGATAGGGGGGAAGTGATAGATAAGAAAAAATGTAAATACAAGGATACTGGTCATCACATCTACAGGCAATGGTAGATGATGCACTAATGAGATGTGAAGTATGTGTGCAAAACAATGCACGAAAAGGGATAACCACACCCATAGACACATGCTGGGTCCCAGAAGGACCATTCCGACATAGAGTAATAGACTATGTGGATATGATAAAGAAGGTAAATGGTAAAAGATACACGTTGGTTATAATAGATAGATTTAGAAGATGGGTAGAAGCAGTACGACGAGCAGATCAGGAACAATGATACAATTTTTTACCAGAGAAGTAATACCCAGAATAAATGGAACTTTCAAGGCTAAACTGAATCAAATCTGTGCTAGCGCAAAGCTTAATTGCTCTAACACTTGCTCTAATGAGTTACCGCACTAAAGTAACAGAAATAAGCATCTAACCCAGCATGAAATGCTTACGGGTCGACCCATACCAGTGCCAGTTCTAAGAGGGCCCTATAAAGGTCCCTCATTAGAGTGATTAGAAATGGAGTTGAAAGCATACGTGAGACAACTTCTATACATGAAGTTATTTATCTCCATGAAAAAGAGCGAGAACCTACACCAGGACCAGAGGTTCCCGGTCCGATGATCCCAGGAGATCGGGTCTACAGCCGAGTGTTCCGGAGCAAGTGTAACGAGCCAAAGCGAGAGGGTCCCTACAAGGTGGTCCTAGCGACACCAACATCCATCCAGGTGGAAGGAAGCACTACGTGGTACCATCTAAACCACTGCACCAGAATTCTGGAGGGAATCGGCACACCAGCGAGCCATGAGGAAGCTGAGGATATTGATACACCAGGCAGAAGCCAGGAAGAATCAGAGGGAGAAGAGGACCAAAATGCAATTACCGAGAGTCAACAGGCACACTTTCCTGAACACCCAGAGAATCGGAGGAGGGGGGAGAGTGACATGTGCACTGTTATTGATGGGATATCTACTCTGGCAGACTCCCCAAACACAGGCGATGATGCAGGAGAAGGAAAAACAACAGGAAATGGGTGGGATTTCCCCACCATCGACTTCTCTGCCCTCTCACGGTCCTCCTAACAGGGATCTGGTAAAAGAACAATATGGAGGGAAGTAGAAGAAAACGACTGGTATGAAAGGGCTCAATATACAGCATCTAAATTAAGACAGACAAATTGCTTACTGTGTGCGCCTTCTCCACTGAAAGAATACGCGGTCGTACCTAATCCTTATGATTATAGGGACTGTGCTGACTTTAATCAAAACCTTTGCTATTTGAGAAGATCATAAAGGTGTCATTGTCCAGTTGAATGTGTGTCATATTTGGGTAATCCACACTATCAGAGATATGACAACCAAACAGGTTCGGGAAAATGGTGTCAAGAATTGGATGTACAGGTGGAAGCACAGAAGTTAGAGACCCCGCATGAATATTGAATAGATTATAAACAACCTTATGAATGTTTCAACAGCACAGAAGGACAGCATGAGATGGGGAAGTTTAGAGGCATATGGCACTTAACTAAATAACACCAATTGGAATGCAAACGCAACAGAAAGGGCTATGTATCAAGCAGCCGGAAGTTGGGTGGGAAGAGTAATTACTCACGATAATTGTCAAAATCATACTCTAGCACGACCATTAATTGCACCATATGAAGAACAGACTGTGGTAGTGGCAGATTTCTTCTGGATATGCGGAGGGAAAAGATGAAGGGCAACATTACCGAAGGGATGAACAGGCCTTTGTACAAGGGTTAGGTTGATTCAACAGATAACTGTCACTGAATGGAATTCTAGTGATACTAAGCAACGAACTACAAAACATAGAGTAAGGAGAGAATATAAGTCTGACCACAAGGTCTATTTAGATGCAATAGGACAACCTAGAGGAATCCCCAAGGAATACAAAGCAAGAAATTATGTTAAGTCAGGATTTGAATCAATATTTCTCTGGATAGCATCAAAGAAAATCTAGAATGGAATAATTATATTTACTATAACCAACAAAGATTAATTAATTATACAGACTCTGCATTGACAGCTTTGGGAGACCAAGTACAGGCCACAAGCAGAATGACATGGCAGAACAGGCAGGCAGGCCTTGAATTGGCTTTTAGCAGAAAAAGGTGGAGTTTGTGTTATGTTTGGAGATGAATGCTGCAACCTCACCCCCAATAACACTGCCCCAGATGGTTCATTTACTAAGGCAATGACCAAGCTGAAAGGACTACGACAGGAAGTAAAGGACAATGATGGACACGATTCCCATGCTTGCGACTGGTTGGACTCAATCCTGGGAAAATGGGGAGCAATGTTTGCAAAAATGGCAATCATGATTGCCATAGTGGTGATGGAGAGTGGTATTCTGTTGTGTTCAACCTTTTCTGAAATCTCTCCTGATCCAAACCCCAGTAAAACAGATGACTGTACAGAGAGTCATTACCAACCCACCTGTGGAGGTGTGCCCTTTCCCTGGAGCTCCAGGACAATACACCAACAAAAAGGGAAAACCGTGTAATGCTAAAGGAGGACCATTGGACTGTCCATTTGGAAGTCCTGAATGCATATGGAGAGTAGCTCCAGGTGGAGGATGGGCTTGTCATGTCTATCCGGGAACAACAGCAGTTTCTGGAAACTGACAGAGATGGTGATCTTCTGGACACATACCGAGTACCCGAACTATATCAAAGATGGTGACGACCCTAACCCTGATCACAGGTTCTGACCAAATGTAGGAGTACATCTAGAGCGTAAACCATGGCCAAAAAGAGGGTATTGTAAGTGGTGCACAAAGGGATGCAAAGAAAGAGATTGACATCATCATCCTCTTGAACCATTGGATTGTGCAATGTGTCAAAGGGGTGATTTCCCCCATTGTGTTGTGATGAAGAGTGTGTTTAGTGAGTATACATCTATTCAGTATATCAATTGTTGAATGATACTATAAATGCTGTTAGACCTTCTGAGTATTTGCTTTGTCTAAACATGTATGTAACATAGGCTTTTTCCGGCTACAAGAGTCCACGGACCATGCCCTTAATCCTCCGTCAGGTTCAACACTTGTGCTAAAATGGTTGTTGGAGAGGTGTTCGTGAGGGAGGGCCACATGTTTAGGTGTCATATTGAGAATGATATTATAAGGATTTGCGAGGTTGAGATGATTGTTTTTATTGTATTCTACATAAATGAGAAAACCTCTGGCAAAGCAATGCATGCACATGCTTATACACAGTATGATTAAAGGACAATTGTCTGGAGGATGGATCTTTTACTTCCTTCTAGCTATATGTGAAAGGAGAGGTTTGGTCCTGATTCCCCAGTATGGATGAGGAAGAGGAGCAACGGTTGATAAGGAGAAAGGGAGGCAGATTGTCTCCATAGCAATACATACAGAAGGTGCTTCTCCTTCTCACTTGTACTGGATCAACTTTAAAGGTTTTACTTAGTAAGTCTCAAAGGGGAGGAACATATGGGTGTTTTCTGTTAAGAGAATGTGTTTCTTGTTAAAAGGCTGAACAGCAAAAAAGGGAGTAATCAAAGGCACTATGTGTAATCTGGGATTAAGTGTTTTATTGGTATAATTCTATAATGGGCTATAGTTATCTGTACTTAATCCTATAATGGCCCAAAGTAATATTATAGTCCGATAATGGCATGTAGCAATTTTAGAATTGCCTATAGCAATCTGTACTTATTATTTGTTGGAAATAATGAATAGGCGCACCACCAATATAATTGATCCAAAAAACTGGAGGGGAGGGGAAACCCCGCCAAGAGAAACTTAGTTTTGGAAACAATGGTGGAGTAAAGACGAGGGGAAATGGTTATTAGCATAAAGTGGAGGGACTATGAAACTTGAATAAAGCATGAATCTGTATAAAAGGAGTGGACTGAGACTGAGTCCGGCAGTTGCTCCATGGACCAACTCGACCTGTTACTTCGTAATAAAGTTGATTTGATTTCACAGGCTCCAGTATCTGAGAGATATTATTGAACCAATATTTCCACGACAACATCACTTTCTTTTACAAGTTAACTAGTGCCATGTTGTTGCCAGCTAGTCACCATAAACTAGAGTGCCTTGCAAGAGCATTCATCCCCCTTGGCGTTGCATTACAACCTGTAATTTAAATGGTTCGGTTCATTTCTAAACATGTCAAAGAGAGTAACAAAACATTAGGTAGATGTCTTTTTTTAATTGGCTCAAACTCCCCATCACACTGTCAACTTCATCACAGCGTCAAGGGATCAGGAAGTTAGACCTCTAACCCATCGGGAGAAATCCCAGTAATCCAGCAGACCCAATCTGGTGAGATTTGTAACGAAACAGAACAAAACAAGCAACACAACAGTACACTCCTACATGTATCACTCGATACACTCCTTCATATCACTATTCCCCCATTTTTTACACAAAACTCACAATGTGAGTAACGTGTTAAAATAACAAAACACCACTACTGGTTAAAAATAAAACAAAACACTTTCAAATAACAAAATCGAATTAGAATCACTACCCATAATAACTCCATAAAGACATGGCATTAGTAGTCTATCCAAAAACCATCAATAACTAATAACATATGTCCATTCAAATGATTAAAAGCCTATGTCTTCATTTCTGTCTACCCAAACACTATTACTCTATATTAGTATTAATAACAACCTCTTTCACACTTATTAAACATCCATGACTTTGAAATTAACATGTAATGCCCAAATAAAATCCATCCGTCAATTCATAAAGGGAAAAAAAGACATCTAATAGTTCACAATGATAGAGCCTCTTTCTGTCCACAACATCAATCCATTGCTGTTGTAGCCTTGTTATCATGCAATAATTAATACCCATACTTAGTTATCAACTATGATCATTGTCACAGATCCATAGCAATTTCCCATCTGCTATTATTACAATTAATTAGATTTAGTAACTGTCCCTTCTGATTTGGCTACAGGTAATACAACAAACACTTGCAATTTGTTAACAAACATATATTCAATGCATATCTAATATCATTATTATTTGATTCAGTGATTTAAATGACGACATCATTCCTCGGAGCCTATTATATTAGGCGATTAAAGAGTCATTCAAAATCGAACTAAGCAAGCTGTAAAATTGTCCAGTTTATATCTTAAAACAAAACACTGGCTGCTATAACTTTCTAAAGAAAAAACATCCATTAACTCAAAACCAGATCTTGCGCCTTGTAATAAAAGCAAATGATATTTTCTCGTGCAACATATTTAAATGAATTTACTGCGTCACATTAGCTCTGCAAAGATAATTAGCTTGATGGAAACCCTAATTTGGCGTTGTATGACCTATAAATTACGTCAAGATTCCATCTTAATTCACTGTAACTGTAAGGGAAAAGCATCTATTCAATAAATATAGCAACTCATCTCTTACTGCAAAAAAATACATTTTCAGGCCTTACGCGCAGTTTTCTCTAGTTGTATTATCCGGACGGAGAAAATCCCATAAGCATTTAAAAACAGTCATATAATGCTTTCATAACCTTATCTCTTATCAAACAATCCATAAAGGGGACCAACCCAGAAAAAAACGTGTATTTACTATTTTCGCACCCGATGTACGTCTACATCTGGGGGAGCAAGTTAGCATAATTTCATTTCATTCTTCATCAAATCTCTAGTAATTGATTATACACAAATATCTTCTTCAATATTTTTTTCTCGTATCTCCACAGAATCAATATATAACGTAGAAATCTTAGGTACTCACATTAATGAACCACTCCATGTGCATTTCCAAATGACTCTCCATCCATACTACTCCCAGCAGAACCCAAAATGTTAGTTTCCCGGGACGCTGCCCGGCGGATCATAGGAATAATGCTCCACCCGGGTCCTCAACGGTTCTCTAGACTTCCAGAAATTACAGACTTGTCGCTACTGTCTAAAATAACATGGCATGCTCAATACCACCCTGTGATATTCTATGATGGGAGTAATGGACGGAACCACAAGATAACGGTATAAATCAAAACTTATTATTCACATTTAAATCAGTTTACTATACAAATTCCATTCTCTTATAACGCAATTTTATATATGTTATTATCCAAACTTCAGATCAACATTTATTTCTACACTCGCACAACTCTCATATCACATTCACAACTCTCATATCACATTCACAACTCTCATATCACATTCACAACTCTCATATCACATTCACAACTCTCATATCACATTCACAACTCTCATATCACATTCACAACTCTCATATCACAAATCTGACGTGTTTCTGCTAGTCACAAGGGATCCCACAGCCACAAATATCGTAAAAATGTAATGAAAACAAAAATGTACTTTTTAGTGTTAATTTCAGGTTATGGTTAGGCAGTGGTGGAAAAAGTACTCAATTGTCATACTTGAGTAAAAGTAAAGATAACTCAAGTAAAAGTGAAAGTTACCCAGTAAAATATTACTTGAGTAAAAATAATTTGGTTTTAAATATACTTAAGTATCAAAAGTAAATGGAATTGCTTAAATGTACTTAATTAATCTTGATACTACCCATCCCGGGTCCGGGAGCGCAATCATCAGCTGACACTAATTAGCATAACGCAACGGACATAAATATTACTAGAAAATATTCCTATTCATGAAATCACAAATGAAATATATGGAAACACAGCTTAGCCTTTTGTTAATCACCCTGTCATCTCAGATTTTGAAAATATGCTTTACAGCCAACGCAAGACATGCATTTGTGTCAGTTAATCAATAGCCTAGCATAGCATTATGACTAGCTAGCAGCAGGCAACCTGGTCACGAAAATCAGAAGAGCAATCAAATTAAATCGTTTACCTTTGATGAGCTTCGGATGTTTTCAATCACGAGACTCCCAGTTAGATAGCGAATGTTCCTTTTTTCCAAAAATATTATTTTTTAGGCGAAATAGCTCCGTTTGTTCTTCACGTTTGGCTGAGAAATCGACCAGAAATTGCGGTCACTACAACGTCGAAAAATATTCCAAATTAGCTCCATAATATCGACAGAAACATGGCAAACGTTGTTTATAATCAACCCTCAAAACAGGCTTTCCTCTGACACTGCCTATTATATAGGTCCTGAATGGCAGGAAGTTAGGCTCCAGTGATATACCGTACTCACTACCCTCTGCAGTGTCTGTCAGATGTCGAGCAGTGTCCATACCAGGTGGGGATGCAATGCTCTCGATGGTGCAGCTGTAGAACCTTTTGAGGATCTGGGGACCCATGCTAAATCTTTTCAGTCTCCTGAGGGGGGAAATGTTTTGTTGTGCCTTATTCACGACTGTCTTTGTATGTTTGGACTAGAGGTCGGCCGATTAATCGGAATGGCCGATTAATTATGGCCGATTTCAAGTTTTCATAACAATCGGAAATCGGGAAAAATTTTGTATAACTTTATTTAACTAGGCAAGTCAGTTAAGAACACATTCTTATTTTCAATGACGGCCTAGGAACGGTGGGTTAACTGCCTTGTTCAGGGGCAGAACGACAGATTTTCACCTTGTCAGCTCGGGGGATCCAATCTTGCAACCTTACAGTTAACTAGTCCAACGCAATAACGACCTGCCTCTCTCTCATTGCACTCCACAAGGAGACTGCCTGTTACGCGAATGCAGTAAGCCAAGGTAAGTTGCTAGCTAGCATTAAACTTATCTTATAAAAAACAATCAATCACAATCACTAGTTAACTACTCATGGTTGATGATATTACTAGATATGATCTAGCATGTCCTGTATTGCATATAATCTGACTGAGCATACAAGAATACAAGTATCTAAGTATCTGACTGAACGGTGATAGGCAGAAGCAGGCGTGGTGGTGGTAGGCAGAAGCAGGCGTGTAAACATTCCTTCAAACAGCACTTTCGGGCGTTTTGCCAGCAGCTCATCGTTGTGCATCAAGCATTGTGCTGTTTATGATTTCAGACTATCAACTCCTGAGATGAGGCTGGTGTAACCGAAGTGAAATGGCTAGCTAGTTAGCACCCGCTAATAGAGTTTCAAACGTCACTCGCCTTCTAGTAGTTGTTCCTCTTGCTCTGCATGGGTAACGCTGCTTCGATGGTGGCTGTTGTCGTTGTGTTGCTGGTTCGAGCCCAGGGAGGAGCGAGGAGAGGGACGGAAGCTATACTGTTACACTGGCAATACTAAAGTGCCTATAAGAACATCCAATAGTCAAAGGTTAATGAAATACAAATGGTATAGAGGGAAAAAGTCCTATGATTCCTATAATAACTACAACCTAAAACTTCTTACCTGGGAATATTGAAGACTCATGTTAACACCAGTTCCCATTTGGGAACGCGCCCCCACCCCCCCCAGCTGGAATGTGGCGCAGGGAACGCAAGAAATATTCCTAAAAATATTTAACCTCCACACATTAACAAGTAAAATAGCTCAAATGAAAGATAAACAAGTTGTTTATCTACCCAGCAAGTCAGATTTCTAAAATGTTTTACGGCGAAAACATAGCACATATTTATGTCAAACCACCACCGCAGACATATCTCATTAGCATAGCCAAGTAGGAAAAAATATGCAATCAACAAACGCAGGATTAAAAAAAAAAAAATCATTTCACTAACCTTTTGAAATCTTCATCAGATGACAGTAATATAACATGTTACACAGTACATTCATTTTTTTTTCAATAATATGCTATATATATCCATAAATCTCTGTTTACAATTACGCATCGTTCAAAAAAATGCTACTAAAATGTGAGGAGAAATTAAATAGCTCCGGCAGATAACGTCAGCTAACAAGGAATACACATCATAAACTTTGACTAAATATGCATGTTTTACATATGTATAGGAAGATACACTTATTCTAAATGCAATCGCTGTGTTACATGTATTTTTAACGTTACAGGTAGAGTTCACTAGGCTAAACTAGGAGTCGGCGCTCCAAAAGTACCATTCTGGCTCCTCTACCTTGGAGTCGACAGAAACCCAAAATTAACACATAAATATTTCCTTACCTTTGCTGTTCTTCCATCAACAGAACTGGAAGGGATTATACTCACCAAACCAGCGTTTAGTTTTCAAGTCTGCGTCTTTCGGTTCTCAAAATACACGCATTTCGGTCAAAATGTAGGCAAAAATTGAAGTGGATGCGCACCAAAACGTCGAAATTATATATTATATGTCGAGTTAACTTGTCAAACTAACTTCATAATCAAGCTTTAACATGTTATAAAGGTGTACAGCAATTTTGAGAACAAACAGAAACACAGGCACCGTTCAATCGATCTTGGAAAAAAGAGAGGACTTGACCATTGCGCACAGAAAAGTAACAGGTTTTTTTGAGTGACTGGGAGCTTACCGCGTGCTCAAACTCTCGCGAGCGGGCGATTCTCACAATGAGAAGCCCCATTGAAAGCTGAGATCACGCTGAACACGTGGAGACTGTTCCTGGCGCTGTAACTGTTTGGGGAGGGTGTTTGCGATGACGTCAAAGGTGACCCAACTTTTCAGATGAGAAGAGATAGTTTGGGAGAATGCAGATTTTGAGAGTTCTGCTTTACATAGAGACAAAATTTAAACGGTTTTAGAAGCTTTAGAGTGTTTTCTATTCGATAATATTTTTTATTTGCATATATTAGCAACTTTTGACAAAAATGTATCATGTTTTATATGGGTACCCAATTCCTCCAGAAGGGGCAGTAATCAGGGGTAGCCTTAACAGGTTAAAAGGAACCACCAGCTTTCATATGTTCTCATGTTCTGAGCAAGGAACTGAAACGTTAGCACTTTTACTTTCTTCTCCAACACTTTGTTTTTGCATTATTTAAACCGAATTGAACATGTTTCATTATTTACTTGAGGCTAAATTGATTTTATTTATGTGTTTTATTAAGTTAGTGTTCATTAAGTATTGTTGTAATTGTCATTATTACAAATAAATATATTTTTAAAAAATCGGCCGATTAATTGGTATTGGCTTTTTTTGGTCCTCCTATAATCGGTATCGGTATCGGCATTGAAAAATCATAATCGGTTGACCTCTAGTTTGGACCATGATAGTTCGCTGGTGATATGTACACCAAGGAACTTGAAACTCTCGACCCGCTCCACTACAGCCCCGTCAATGTTAATGGGGACCTGTTCGGCCCGCCTTGTCCTGTTGTCCACAATCAGCTCCTTTGTATTGCTCACATTGAGGAAGAGGTTGTTGTGCTGGCACCACACTGACAGTTTTCTGACCTCCTCCCTATAGGCTGTCTCATCGTTGTCGGTGATCAGGCCTACCACTGTTGTGTAGTCAGCAAACTTAATGATGGTGTTGGCCATGCAGTCGTGGGTGAACAGAGAGTACAAGAGGGGACTAAGTGCCCACCCCTGAGGGGCCCCAATGTTATGGATCAGCATGGCAGACGTGTTGTTGCCTACTCTTACCACCTGGGGAGGCCTGTCAGGAAGTCCAGGATCCAGTTGCAGAGGGAGGTGTTTAGTCCCAGAGTCCTTAGCTTAGTGATGATCTTTCAAGGCACTATGGTGTTGAACGCTGAGCTGTAGTCAATGAACAGCATTCTCACATCAGTGTTCCTTTTGACCAGGTGATAAAGGGCAGTGTGGAGTGCGATTGAGATTGCATCATCTGTGGATCTGTTGGGGCGGAATGTGAATTTGTCTAGGGTTTCCGGGAGGATGCTGTTGATGTGAGCCATGATTAGCCTTTCAAAGCACTTCATGGCTACCGATGTGAGTGCTACGGGGAGGTAATCATTTAGTCAGGTTACCTTCACTTCCTTGGCCACAGGGACTATGGTAGTCTGCTTGAAACATGTAGGTATTACAGACTCTGTCAGGGAGAGGTTGAAAATACCAGTGAAGACACTTGACAGTTGGTCCGCGCATGCTTTGAGTACACGTCCTGATAATCCGTCTGGCCCAGCGGCTTTGTGAATGTTGACCTGTTTAAAGGTTTTGTTCACATCGGCTACCGAGAGCGTTATCACACAGTCATACAGATGGTGCGCTCGTGCATGCTTCAATGTTGCTTGCCTCGAAGCGAGCATAGAAGGCATTTAGCTCATCTGGTATGCTTGCGTCACTGGGAAGCTCGCGTCTGGGTTTCCCTTTGTAGTCCGTAATAGTATTCAAGCCCTGCCACATCCGATGAGCATCAGAGCCGGTGTAGTAGGATTCAGTCTTAATCCTGTATTGACGCTTTGCTTGTTTAATGGTTCGTCTGAGGGCATAGCAGGATTTCTTATAAGCGTCTCGATTAGTCTCCCACTCCTTGAATGCGGCAGTTCTAGCCTTTAGCTCCATGCGGATGTTGCCTGTAATCCATGGCTTCTGGTTGGGATATGTACATACGGTCACTGTGGGAATGACGTCGTTGATGCACTTATTGATGAAGCTGATGACTGAGGTGGTATTCTCCTCAACGCCATTGGATGAATCCCGGAACATATTCCAGTCTGTGCTAGCAAAACAGTCATGTAGTCTAGCATCCGCGTCATCTGACCACTTCCATATTGACCTTCCTGCTTTAGTTTTTGCTTGTAAGCAGTAATCAGGAGGATATAATTATGGTCAAATTTGTCAAATGAAGGGTGGTGGAGAGCTTTGTATGCATCTCTGTGTGTGGAGTAAAGGTGGTCTAGGATTTTTTCTTCCACTGGTTGTACATGTGACATGCTGGTAGAAATGAGGTAAAACTGATTTAAATTTTCCTGCATTAAAGTCCCCAGCCACTAAAGAGTGCCGCTTATGGCCTTATATAGTTGGTTGAGAGCGAGTACAAGCTTCGTTCTGTGGTGGTAAATAGACGGCTACAAATAATATAGATGAGAAGTCTCCTGGTAGATAGTGTGGTCTACAGCTTATCATAAGGTACTCTACATCAGGTGAGCAATACCTCAAGACTTCTTTAATATTAGACATTGCGCAACATGCTAGAAACATGATGTCATGTTGCTAGCTAAACGGTTAGCATAACAGGCTAATTCATTCCTACCTTGCTTGCCATGGTTTTAGCTAACCAAGCAAAGCAGACGACAGGTTTGGTATGATGTAGCTAGCTAGCTAGCTTTCAATACGACCTGACCAGCTAAAATTCCTGCTAGCTATCTAGTTCAAACTCTGAATAACATTCGAGGGCTGACTGTTCTCATACAGGTTTATGTAGTGCAAAAATGAATGAAGGATCCAACTATGCTGGTATGTAATTAATGTCATGTCTGAATACTGCAGTACTGCTTGTCCATGTGCTAGCTAATAGGTTTATACCAATAGAAAATTGTCAGAAAAACAGTAACCCAAAGCACGTCTTCACCAAATGGTTAAAGTTAGATGATTTACTGAGAATTTAGCATGTTTAGTGAATGGAATGTCATCACAGGCATGATCAAAAAGTGGTGAACTGTGGCGCATCTCTGCGGCAGAACGTCAACTGACAAGCAAATCTCGCTTTTCTCTACATTCTACAGCAGTGAGTGAACACCCTAACATGGGAATATGGCTGCGCGAGAACCTTATAAAGTGTATCAATTTAACCTTTTTTTATGATTATTATTTCTCTGTTATGAAAGATAACTTCCTAAACCTTATACTTCCTAAACCGTAACGCAAGCGATACATAGTCATGTTCAGACCAAGCTTCAGAGATCCTAAGGGCTTGTAAGTAAGCATTTCACAGTAAGGTCTACACTTGTTGTATTTCGGCGCATGTGACAAAAAAGTTTGACTTGATTTGGAATTTCTGGAGGCAGTAGAAATGCAATTTGAGCTAGCCCATCAAGACCAGCCCAACCTGGGTTGACTTCAAAGTGTCAATGGAAACAGGGCTTAAAAGGCCACTCCAAAACATAAAGTCTCAAGTTTTGAGAGACCGTGCAATTGGCATGCTGACTGCAGGAATGTCCACCAGAGCTGTTGCCGGAGAATTTTATGTTAATTTCTCTACCATAAGCCACCTCCAAAGTTGTTTTAGAGAATTTGGCAGTACGTCCAACTGGCCTTATAACCACAGACCATAAGTAACCACACCAGCCAAGGACCTTCACATCCAGCTTCTTCACCTGTGTGATTGTTTGAGACCGGCCACCCAATGAAACTGTTTTTTTTTTAAATGAAGAATGGTGTTGTGTGGGTGAGAGGTTTGCTGATGCCAACATTGTGAACAGAGTACCCCATGGTGGTGGTGGGGTTATGGTATGGGAAAGCCTAAGCTACGGACATAAACACAAATGCATTTTATCGATGGCAATTTAAATGCACAGAGATACCGTGGCGAGATCCTGAGGCCCATTGTCGTGCCATTCATCCGCCGTCATCACCTCATGTTTCAGCATGATAATGCACGGCCCCGTGTCGCAAGGATCTGTACACAATTTCTGGAAGCTGAACATTTCTGCTTACTCACCAGACATGTCACCCATTGAGCATGGATGGGATGCTCTGTATCGATGTGTGCGACAGTGTGTTCCAGTTCCCACCAACATCCAGCAACTTCGCACAGCCATTAAAGAGGAGTGGGGCACATTCCACAGGCCACAATCAACAGCCTGATCAACTCTATGCAAAGTAGATGTGTCACGCTGCATGAGGCAAATGGTGGTCACACCAGATACTGACTGGTTTTCTGATCCATGCCTCTACCTTTTTTAAAGGTACACTATATATACAAAAGTATGTGGACACCCCTTCAAATTAGTGGATATAACTATTTCAACCACATCCATTGCTGACAGGTGTATACGATCAAGCACACAGCCATGCAATCTCCATAGACAAACATTGGCAGTAGAATGGCCTTTTCTGAAGAGCTCGGTGACTTTCAACATGGTACCGTAATAGGATGCCACCTTTCCAACAAGTCAGTTTGTCAAATGTCTGTCCTGCTAGAGCTGCCCCGGTCAACAGTAAGTGCTATTATTGTGAAGTGGAAACTTGTAGGAGGAACAACGCTCGAAGTGGTAGGGCAACATAAGCTTACAGAATGAGGCAGCCGAGTGCTGAAGCGCGTAGCACATTAAAATCCTTGGTCTTTGGTTGCAACATTCACTACAGAGTTCCAAACTGCCTCTGGAAGCAATGTCAGCACATGAACTGTTCGTCGGAAGCTTCATGAAATAGGTTTCCATGGCCGAGCATCTGCACACAATCCTAAGATCACCAATGCCAAGTGTCGGCTGGAGTGATGTAAAGCTCACCGCCATTGGACTCTGGAGCAGTGGAAATGTGTTTTCTGGAGTGATGAGACTTCACCACCTGTCAGTCCGACTGACGAATCTGGGTTCGGCGGATGCCAGGAGAATGCTACCTGCCCGCCCCAATGCATAGTGACAACTGTAAAGTTTGGTGGAGGAGGGATAATAGTCTGGGGCTGTTATTCATGGTTCGGGCTAGGCCCCTTAGTTCCAGTGAAGGGAAATCTTAATCCTACAGCATGCAATGACATTTTAGAGAATTCTGTGCTTACAACTTTGTGGTAACAGTTTGGGGGAAGGCCCTTTCCTCTTTCAGCATAACAATGCACCTGTTAGCAGTTGATGTTATTCTTTAATAACACAAAGCCCAAAGCAAATCAGGGGGAGGAAAATAGGTTTATTCAAAGAGGATAAATCATAGATGTTATGCTGAGAGGTAGATGGTCTTTCCTTCCCTGTCCTCAGTGATTCTCTCCACAGAACAAAGAACAGGATGTCCTTTATAACCCAGCCCTAGCCTGTGGTTGACCAATTACAATTCCTTGCAATAAAACTGGGCCAAAGGCCTAAATAACAATTATCCTATTTCAGGCTCACTGTATAGACAAATTCCTCCCATACCTCTAACCCATTGCTCATGAATCCCCTATTACAGAAAAAACTATATTTACATTGATCAATAGTACTCTTAACTTTGTCCTCTTGACCTCTCATTTTTTTATTTCCCCTTTATTTAACCAGGTAAGCTAGTTGAGAACAAGTTCACATTTGCAACTGCGACCTGGCCAAGACAAAGCATAGCAGTTCAACACATACAACTACACAGAGTTACACATGGAATGAACAAAACATACAGTCAATAATACAGTAGAAAAAAGAAAACTAAGTCTATATACAGTGATTGCAAATTAGGTCAAATAAGGGAGTTAAGGCAATAAATAGGCCATGGTGGCGAAGTAATTACAATATGGCAATTAAACACTGGAATGGTAGATGTGCAAAAGATGGATGTGCAAGTAGAGATACTGTGGTGCAAAAGCAGAAAAATAAATACAGTATGGGGATGAGGTAGATAGATGGGCTGTATACAGATGGGCTATGAACAGGTGCAGTGATCTGTGAACTGCTCTGACAGCTGGTTCTTAAAGCTAGTGAGGGAGATGGGAATCTCCAGCTTCAGTGATTTTTGCAGTTCGTTCCAGTCAGTGGCAGCAGAGAACTGGAAGGAAAGGCAACCAAAGGAGGAATTGGCTTTGGGGGTGACCAGTGAGATATACCTACTGGAGCGTGTGCTACGAGTGGGTGCTGCTATGGTGACCAGCAAGCTGAGATAGGGTGGGGCTTTACCTAGCAGAGACTTGTAGATAACCTGTAACCAGTGGGTTTGGCGACGAATATGAAGCGAGGGCCAGCCAACGAGAGCGTATAGGTCGCAGTGGTGAGTAGTGTATGGGGCTTTGGTGGCAAAACGGATGACACTGTGATAGACTACATCCAGTTTGCTGAGTAGAATGTTGGAGGCTATTTTATAGATGACATCGCCGAAGTCAAGGATCGGTAGGATGGTCAGTTTTACGAGGGTATGTTTGGCAGCATGAGTGAAGGAAGCTTTGTTGTGAAATAGGAAGCCGATTCTAGATTTAATTTTTGATTGGAGATGCTTAATGTGAGTCTGGAAGGAGAGTTTACAGTCTAGCCAGACACCTAGGTATTTGTAGTTATCCACGTATTCTAAGTCAGAGCCGTCCAGAGTAGTGAGGCTGGATGGGCGGGCAGGTGTGGGCAATGATCGGTTGAATAGCATGCATTTAGTATTATTTGCGTTTATGAGCAGTTGGAGGCCACGGAAGGAGAGTTGTATGGCATTGAAGCTTGTCTGGAGGTTAGTTAACACAGTGTTCAAAGAAGGGCCAGAAGTATACAGAATGGTGTCGTCTGCGTAGAGGTGGATTAGAGAATCACCAGCAGCAAGAGCGACATCATTGATGTATACAGAGAAGAGAGTCGGCCGAGGATTGAACCCTGTGGCACCCCCATAGAGACTGCCAGAGGTCCGGACAACAGGCCCTCCAATTTGGCACACTGAGCTCTATCAGAGAAGTAGCTGGTGAACCAGTCGAGGCAATCATTTGAGAAACCAAGGCTGTTGAGTCTGCCAATAAGAATGTGGTGATTGACAGAGTCGAAAGCCTTGGCCAGGTCAATGAATACAGCTGCACACTAATGTCTCTTATCGATGGCGGTTATGATATCATTAAGGACCTTGAGCATGGCTGAGGTGGACCCATGACCAGCTCGGAAACCAGATTGCGTAGCGGAGAAGGTACGATGTGATTCAAAATGTTCAGTAATCTGTTTTTTAACTTGGCTTTCGAAGACCTTAGAGATGCAGGGTAGGATAGATATAGGTCTGTAACAGTTTGGGTCTAGGGTGTCACCCCCTTTGAAGAGGGGTATGACCCCGGCAGCTTTCCAATCTTTGGGAATCTCAGATGACACAAAAGAGAGGTTGAACAGGCTACTAATAGGGGTTGCAACAATTTTGGCAGATCATTTTAGAAAGAGAGGGTCCAGATTGTCTAGCCCGGCTGATTTGTAGGGGTCCAGATTTTGCAGCTCTTTCAGAACATCAGCTATCTGGATATGGGTGAAGGAGAAATGGTGGGGGCTTGGGCGGGTTGCTGTGGAGGGTGCCGGGCAGTTGACCGGGGTAGGGGTAGCCAGGTGGAAAGCATGGCCAGCCGTAGAGAAATGCTTAATGAAATTCTCAATTATAGTGGATTTGTCGGTTGTAACAGTGTTTCCTAGCCTCAGAGCAGTGGGTAGCTGGGAGGAGGTGTTCTTATTCTCCATGGATTTTACAGTGTCCCAGAACTTTGAGTTTGTACTGCAGGATGCACATACTGCAGGATGCACATAAAAAAACTAGCCTTAGCTTTCCTAACTGCCTCAGACTCTGCGTTGAGTATTAATCTTCAAAATATTCTTACTCCCCCCAAGACCAGAATAAAATACATTAAGTATATTTTTAGAAAACATGAAAAAATAGATAGTATAAAAAACATTAGCAGTAAGCATAAAATCATTCACATTAAACACCTTGCATTTCTATAAAACACAAAGGGCATATTGTACTTCCTGTTACAATAAGAAATAGATTTCAAAAAACGTTAGAGAAAATATATATTAACAGATGTGATAATGATGTCCCTTACAATTCCTACCAAATCCTGTATTAGGAGGAAACTCACAAAAAAATGTTTGTCTACTAGACAACAATATTCGATCCTCCTATTGGCAAGGTCATCATTCACCAAGTCCTTTAAAAGTGACCAGCTCTTCCACACTGGTATCAGTCCCACATAGATAACTATTAGAAATTATGTTCTGACAGTCTGCCGGTAGTGAGGAATTTTTCTTCCGTTCTTGGGTCAAGGGAAATTGCTTCAGCTTCAGACTGTATATTCTCATAACCTGCAACGTAGAAAACAAAAAAGTGAAAGTAACATGTCCTGATTTCAAGAGAAATTTCACCTAGATATCCCTAATATGATGACTGTGGTATACAACATAGAAGCTTATCAGGTTCTGACCATCTTCACTATGCTTCTTCACCCGACTGGCCTAATCAATCAGCTCTTTTTTCTCCAGGCTCCACTTTGTCATCAAAATGGACAACCTTGCAATGAGTGCCATGTATCCATTATGATTTTCCCTGGACCTTTATTGCCGACCTCATTATGAGCAAAACTTTATAAGGACCTTCCCATTTTGGCCCTAATGTCTCTGTTAAAATATTTTTACCATCACCCACTGTCCTGGTACTACATCATGTCCCCCCTCGGGACTTATTCCCCACGCCTCTTTTACTGGTCTCTCTGCTTCCCCTACTGCATTAGAGAGTTGTATGCAATAGTTAAGCATTATGTCACTCATAAAGTGAACGTCTGCTTTTCTCAAATGTAACGTGTCTGTCACTATCACATTGTCCATTGCAGTAACTGCCCAGCCTGCCTCCACCCCCCACCCCCCACCCCCTCCACAATGCTTGAACCGTCTGTGATTAAGATGAACTCAGGGTTTTCCAACGGATGACGCTTAATAAACCAATCAGAGAGCTGATCCAAAACCAACTCACACCAGTCATGTTCAAGTAATGTGGAATCTGGAGGAAGCATCAGAGTAGCTGGATTACATGATGTGCCACATTGTATGATGATGTTAGGAGCCTCCACTACTTTAGTAGCAGCCATAGCTTTCTTGCTAATGGGATGTTGTTTTGTGCAAGGTGGAGCAACACCTGTCAAACACACTGGTTCCATATCCAAAGTTGCACATTCATTTTTTTGTCGTAGTCCAAAAAGGATGGTTCTGAACTGTAGATCCCTGCAGTTGTGTAATTTGCCACATCACCTTTCCTTCAGAAATGTTAAACGTAGAGTCAAGTTGCATATTAACATCAAGGCCTAAAATCGGTTGTTCAAATGAGGCTATCCACACTCCTGCACCAATCTTCATTGGACCAATAGAAATTGATAATGGTTTGGTCTGTTTCCCCCCCCCACTCCTGTTGCTCTCATCTTCTTGCCCGTGTACTGAGGACAGATATGTTTTGCATAAGATGTGGGCAATACAGTGACTTCAGCACCCATATTTCCAAAATAATAGTTGTTAACCATCATGTTCACATATGTTCCATCCAATTTCATTTGTACATCAGCTGAGATGGGACGTAAAGAGGAGTTCTATTACTTTCCCTCCAAAGCATCCAGCAAACTCTGCTGCTGAGCCGGAGAGAACATTCTGCATCAGCATTGTATCGTTGGGGCTGGTCTCTTGTTTCAAATTTCCCTTAGACAGACCCTGCTTATCCTGGCCATTCCACATACGAACACGTTTTCTCATCCAAGATTCTCATTGACCAGAAATCCCGCAATAATGACATTCACCGGGTTTCTCTTGTGCTGAACGAACAATGTTGTGTTTCACTCGGAACCTGCACAACTCTGATAACAGCCAGTTAATTATGTTGATTGATGTCTCTGTCCGGTCGTGACAACCTGTTGATGATGTCGCCATCGTTTTGTCTCTCCCAGTCATTACTGGTGGAAATGAGTGAGGAGTGATTGCCACATTTTTGGAGGAATTGAGTGCATCTTCATCTTCCGTGTCAGGTAACCCACCTCTGCTCTAAACCTTTCTTCAAATTCAACAAACAGTTATTTCGGTTTTTGAACACATTTGGTTCCCTCTCCCAAGTTGGTGGTTGCATTGGTCAAACCCTTAAGGAAAACATGTATGGCTCTCCATTCATCAGCCACATCTTGCGCTACACCACCCACAGCTCTATAAACCTTTTCTTCAAAGTACACCATGTTCACGGTTGTTCAAAACAAAGGCTATTAACTTTAACCCATCATAAGGATGAAGATTGTAGAGTTTCTTATAATGCTTCAAATGGTCCCATGTTATCATACTCACTTCTCGCGGATGTTTCACTGTTTTTGACTATTCATCCAACTATTTTGGAGATGCCGATTTGTGCGTGATTACTGTCAGAAGGGGTTTGTCTTTACTACCTTTTACAGCCTGTGTTCTGGTTGTCCTAAGACATCGTTCGTCACCGCATTCAGTATCTGTTGACTGAAAGTCAGGCAATGCTGACCAGATGCTTGAAACCTGATCTGCCTTGCGCAACTCAGTGTGAGGATAGATTGTTCCCTCAAAGGGTCTACTTGTTGGAGCCAAGTCTGTTTTTATGACCCTTGCCTGTAATTGTTGAATTTCTTCTTTCAAGGTTTTAATCTGTTCACCAAGAGCATTCAAACGATCATTACCTCTCTGCAATGTCCTGTCATGATTCTTCAGAAATAATTTCTCATCCCGTTTTCTTACTTCAGTTAAAGATCATTGTGTCTTTGTCAAGGAATTAGACATTGTGTATTTTTCTCCAAGCTTTTTGTACAGTAAAGGAATAACGTATTTGATCCCCTGCTGATTTTGTACGTTTTCCCACTGACAAAGAAATTACCAGTCTATAATTTTATTGGTAGGTTTATTTGAACAGTGAGCGACAGAATAACAACAAAAATATCCAGAAAAACGCATGTCAAAAATGTTATAATTTGATTTGCATTTTAAAAAGGGAAATAAATATTTGACCCCCTGTCAATCAGAAAGATTTCTGGCTCCCAGGTGTCTTTTATACAGGTAACGAGCTGAGATTAAGAGCAGACTCTTAATTAAGGGGAATGCTCCTAATCTCAGTTTGTTACCTGTATAAACGACACCTGTCCACAGAAGCAATCAATCAGATTTCAAACTCTCCACCATGGCCAAGACCAAAGAGCTCTCCAAGGATGTCAGGGACAAGATTGTAGACCTACACAAGGCTGGAATGGGCTACAAGACCATCACCAAGCAGCTTGGTGAGAAGGTGACAACAGTTGGTGCGATTATTTGCAAAGAAAGAAACACAAAAGAACTGTCAAACTCCCTCGGCCTGGGGCTCCATGCAAGATCTCACCTCGTGGAGTTGCAATGATCATGAGAACGGTGAGGAATCAGCACAGAACTACACGGTAGGATCTTGTCAATGATCTCAAGGCAGCTGGGACCGTAGTCACCAAGAAAACAATTTGTAACACACTACGCCGTGAAGGACTGAAATCCTGCAAGGTCCCCCTGCTCAAGAAAGCACATATACATGCCCGTCTGAAGTTTGCCAATGAACATATGAATGATTCAGAGGACAACTGGGTGAAAGTGTTGAGGTCAGATGAGACCAAAATGGAGCTCTTTGGCATCAACTCAACGTGTTTGGAGGAGGAGGAATGCTGCCTATGACCTCAAGAACACCATCCCCACCGTCAAACATGGAGGTGGAAACATTATGCTTTGGGCGTGTTTCTCTGCTAAGGGGACAGGACAACTTCACCACATCAAAGGGACGATGGACGGGGCCATGTACCGTCAAATCTTGGGTGAGAACCTTCCCTCAAACAGGGCATTGAAAATGGGTCGTGGATGGGTATTCCAGCATGACAATGACCCAAAACACAAGGCCAAGGCAATAAATGAGTGGTTCAAGAAGGAGCACATTAAGGTCCTGGAGTGGCCTAGCCAGTCTCCAGACCTTAATCCCATAGAAAATCTGTGGAGGGAGCTGAAGGTTCGAGTTGCCAAACGTCACCCTCGAAACCTTAATGACTTGGAGAAGATCTGCAAAGAGGAGTGGGACAAAATTCCTCCTGAGATGTGTGCAAACCTGGTGGCCAACTACAAGAAACGTCTGACCTCTGTGATTGCCAACAAGGGTTTTGCCACCAAGTACTAAGTCATGTTTTGCAGAGGGGTCAAATACTTATTTCCCTCATTAAAATGCTAATTAATTTAACATTTTTGGACATATGTTTTTCTGGATTTTTTGTTGTTGTTATTCTGTCTCTCACTGTTCGAATAAACCTACCATTAACATTATAGACGGATCATTGCTTTGTCAGTGGGCAAACGTACAAAATCAGCAGGGGATCAAATACTTTTTCCCCCCTCACTGTATATCAGACAGATTCCATCTTTGTCAACAATGACGGAATATTTCTTCATCTCTTGCCAACACTTCTCTACTTAGAAATGGTTCCTCATATCACTAGACAATGAATTTAAAACCACCCTTTTCCGGAGTGGTTTTCTCACTTAAAAGTTGTATAATAGCTCTGTTTATATACTTATTTAACCACAACATATATCCCCCTTTGAGGACTCAAACCTCTTCTAGAACACAAATAATTTCTGTAGAGCCTGGCTACCCATAAAACATGTTAGCATCTCACTTCTTTGCCATAAGATGGTTTCACAAAAAGAAAAACAGAGGCCTTAAACCTTTTAAGAGGTCTTGAACCCCTATCATAGAGATTTAACAAACCTGTAACAGAGGACTCAAACCTCTAACCGAGCAAACAAGGGACTAAACTCGGTAACAGAACAAAGGACTTGAACCCTTATACATAGCAGATACGTATCGCTCCTCTGCATGCACTAATCTTAACCTGATCTGGTCTTTTAAAATGATATTGGTCTAGACTCACCCAGCAATTATGCCATCAGTCAGGAGATTAAGAGTTGACTCTCCCAAAGTGGGTTGCTCTCAGCCTTCTTTCTTCTTCTTTATTTCACAGTTGATACGTTTTGTCGTTCAGACCAATTCATCCGGGTCACAGCACCAAATTTTAGCAGTTGATGTTATTCTTTAATAACACAGACCCCAAAACAAATCAGGGGGAGAAAAATAGGTTAATTCAAAGAGGATAAACCGGTTTGTGCGGGGAGGTAGATGGTAATCTATACAGAAATGGTTTGTGGAGATCGGTGTGGAAGAACTTGACTGGCCTGCACAGAGCCTTGACCTCAACCCCATCGAACACCTGTGGGAAGAATTGGATAGCCGACTGCGAGCCAGGCCTAACTGCCCAACATCAGTGCCCGACCTCACTAACGCTCATGGCTGAATGGAAGCAAGACCTCACAGCAATGTTCCAACATCTAGCAAAAAGCCTTCCCAGAAGAGTGTTGGCTGTTATAGCAGCAAAGAGGGGACCAACTCCATATTAATGCCCATGATTTTGGAATGAGATGTTCGACTAGCAGGTGTCCACATACAGCCTGTATGACCAAAAGTATCACATCCGGCCGTGATTGGGAGTCCCATTGGGCAGCGCACAATTGGCCCAGCGTCGTCCGGATTTGGCCAGGGGAGGCCGTCATTGTAAATAAGAATTTTTCTTAACAGACTTGCCTAGTTAAAAAAAGGTTTAATCAGAAATGTAGTGTATGTGACCAACAGATGCATATTGGTATTCACAGTCATGTGAAATCCATAGATTAGGGCCTAATAAATGTATTTCAATTGACTGAAATTTTTGCATGTTGCCTTTATATATATTTTGTTCAGTGTAGCCATCTCAGTCTCCGAACACCTTCGTGTAACGGAAGAAGGCCGCCACAAACGTGTTGTCACTGAAAAATACTGTCGGCTGCAACGGTTAAACCGTTTTGAACAGCGTATAGTAAGTGTGTATTTTGCATTTGCAAAATTATTTTGATGTGACATGAAAAAAGGGATTTGTTTCTAGAACTGTACCGCAATTGGGAGTCGATTCATGTTTAGATGGAATATTTGGCTTCCAGAGTCAATTCGACTTTTAAACATAACATGTTTGGTCATTGGACGATAGGTTCCTTAAGTCCAATATTGGGCTAGGTCTTTCTCCACACACTCTTTCACCTTGTCCAACCAAGACGGTGGTATTAAAGTTATAACTCTTACATCGGAATTATATCACCATCTTTCACCCATTCCTAGGATGTAAAAATCCTTGAAATGCAATATTCTTGATTTGCAATAAACAGGTTTACGTTTGACTGGAAAAAAGACAGCTTTTGCAACATGCTAACGTTTGCTTAGGCCAAGATGTACTCTAAAAGGAGCCTACCGTTACTCTTTATTTGTATAAACAGACTGTTAACATGGTTACAACATGATAGCAGTCTGAAAGAAGTCGCTGTAAAAAAGACATCGTTTCTAGAAGCCAAAATGTTGAATACAGTGATATTTAAACATACTTTATCGGTTATCCATGCCGTTGGTCGTTTTTGGCAGTAGGAAGTGGAGATAGTGTTGTTTACCTTTCTCGCAGTGAACCTGACTTTTTGCAGAGCCTGTAGCTTCTGTTGCTTGTATTTTCCATCTCCTGACGCATTTCATGTGATGCACAAACAAAAGCCAAATGTAACATGACGTTGTCAACCAAAGCGCGTTCCCTCGCGATCAGCTGGAAGTACTTGTAAAATATGCCAGCTGATTGTGTGGGACAGCGTTTGATCTGTGCTTAGCTTAAACTCAGACATTGTTGGCATATTTTGCATAAGTCTTGAATTCTGTCTGTGTTGAAAATACAAACCAACATACAGACCAGCGTACTGAAATTCAGGTTAATTGCACTACTCTGTGGATATTTTGTCACAGATTACCTCCTACATAAGGACAACATCAGCAGGTAAAGTATGTTCAAATTAAGTTTATTCAACAATCTTACTTGTGATGGGACTGTTCACAAAAGTGACCCTACATGTTAGAGACGAGGAGTCATTCACACTCGTAGTGGCTAGGTTTGTAGAGGCTAGGATCTTGTTATTTTCAGAGGTAGAATGGCTCTGGCAGCCAACAGCCAAATGCTCCTTCAAGACGTGAATTAATTCTCAATTTGCGATACGGTTCTACAAATATAAGCCCTTTACTTTCATGCCACATACATTTGTGAATTATTTTTAAAACAACACACGGTACATTTGTTTTAAAACTGCTTTACCACAGTTTCAGCCAAAAGTATTTTTCAGTGACAACACATTTGACAGCCTTCCTTTTCAAATGAAATAAATCAACACTGCAGAGCCTTCTCTGCATTTCTCCCTG
This sequence comes from Oncorhynchus keta, assembly GCF_023373465.1. Taxonomy (NCBI): domain Eukaryota; kingdom Metazoa; phylum Chordata; class Actinopteri; order Salmoniformes; family Salmonidae; genus Oncorhynchus; species Oncorhynchus keta. The sequence continues at coordinate 9,950,721 of NC_068446.1, forward strand.
TCCTCTGCCGTGCCTTGATTGTATTACTGTCGATGATATCTGGAAATGTGCATGTACACCCTGGCCCATCTACTTGTTGCTAGCCCCAATTCTGACTTGTGCTCCGATCTCCGTTTCACTGATTTCTGCTCTCGTAAAAGCCTGGGTTTTCTGCACATTAACACTGGAAACTTATTACCTAAAATGGATCAATCGAAAGTGTGGGTTCACAGCTCCAATGCAGATGTGTTGGTCATTACTGAGACGTGGTTAAGAAAGAGTATTTTGAATACTGTTTTGAATACCTTTCTGGTTATAACCTTTTTCTTTAGGGAAAGACAGATCTTCCAAAAGCGGGGGAGTGGCAATCTTTACCAAGGATCACCTTCAGTGCTCGGTTGTCTCCACCGAGTCTGTCCCCCCAAAATTTGATTTGCTGGTTTTAAACTTTCAAATTGCTCTTCGTTGGGGGTACAGCACTAGCATGTACCCTACCTGCCCTAAGCTCTCTCCTGGCCCCTTACACGAAGTCTGAATTCATCCTATAAGGTGACCTAAACTGGGACATGCTTGAACCACCTGACCAAGTTAAAGTTATGGGACTCCCTAAATCTTTCTCAGATTATTACCAATCCCACAAGATGACTCCAAACACATAGAAAAGGCTACTCTCAACATTTCTCACAAATAATCCTGATAGGCATTACAGAAAACACGACTGATACCTGTGTTCCTAATGCCTGCTCAGTGAAACGACTGGTCCTGATTTGTCATAGACGCTTGCTAATTTTTTTAAAAATGAGCAAGCCTTCCTTCATGACCTGGCCTCTTTAAATTGGTCTAGAATCAGCTTGAGCCCCTCTGTCGAAGACGCTTGGTCCCTATTTTAAAATTCTCTTGCAGTTACTCCACCTCAAGAATGGCATTTGGCGAAAGGCTCGACCCTCGCATACTCAGGCTGACTGGCTCTCGTTCAGACAAAGTTTGTTACTTTAAGGAGCAGTTCTTAAAGTTGTGGTTATTACTGACAAGAAGCACATGGCTGAGCTTTTCAATTAAGTCAGGATTTGTATTTCACTCAGTAAATCCTCCTTGCCTGTCCAACATATCCTCATCTCCCACTCCTTTTAATGCCACTAGCACCAATGCTCCTCCCTCTTTTTTCTCTGCCCCGCCCTGCAGGCGGTCACTGAGTCCGAAGTGCTAAAGGAGTTCCTTAAACTTGACCCTCAAAAAACATCTGGGTCAGATGGTTTAGACACTTTCTTCTTTAATGTTGCTGTCCCTATGAAAGTCGCCAAGCCTCTCTCTGACCTTTTTAACCGGTCTCTCCTCTCTGGGGAGGTTCCCATTGCTTGGAAAGCAGCCACGGTTCTTTGTTTATTTAAAAGGGGGAGACCAAGCTGATCCTAACTGTTAGGCCTATTTCTATTTTGCCCTGTTTATCAAAAGTGTTGGAAAAACTTGTCAATAGTCAACTGACTGGCTTTCTTGACAATAGTATTCTCTCTGGTATACAATCTGGTTTCCGCTCAGGTTATGGATGTGTCCCTTTCAACCTTAAAGGGCCTCAATTATGTCACCATTGCCCTTGATTGTAAGCAATGTTGTGCTGCTATTTTTATTGACTTGGCCAAAGCTTTTGATACAGTAGCCCATTCCATTCTTGTGGGCCGGCTCAGGAGTATTGGTGTCTCTGAGGGGTCTTTGCTCTGGTTTTCTAACTACCTCTCTCAAAGAGTGCAGTGTTTCAGAACATCTGCAACATTCCACGTGGAATTAATGATTACTTGTGTCCGGCCAGCAGTGGGCAGGATTGAAAAAACCCAACCTTCATTTAGGTGGTGACACAGTCACAACCACAAGTATCAAACTTGTGAACAAGACTGACTTAGACCAAAATTACCCTATTTACACTGTAGTCAACGTTGACAGTAGAATCAAATGTTTGACTCTTATCAATGCCACACAGGCTGTTCTCTAAATAAGTCGTTTTTGGGGGGATAATTGCTTTTAAAAAAGACCATGCCTACCATGCGATCAGATTGAATAACAGCCTGAGTATCATGGAATCGCCACCCATAGACTCATCTGAGAAAGTTTTGTTACACTTCAAGTAACTTTACAAACCACCCCATCATCATAAGTTGATCATTAAACATCCTCACATGGGACACTGTTTGCCAAAGCAGTTAACATTAACAGAGATATTCATCCAGTCACCGATATGCTGAGTTGACAAAGGTCACAGTGCCCCGGTCACAATAGTAGTATTACTTTCTTTACAGAATAAAACACAAAAGAATAAGGCCTTCGCTCCAGACGGCTATCCTACAAATCAGGTTTGAGGAGTTAGCGGGGTAACTTGTCAACTCCTGATAACTAGTTAGAAGAATGTGGCTCACCTTTCAGTCAGGTACATTTTTATGGCAACAAATCCTTCAAAACAAACTTGCTCCAGGGCAGGCAAACTCCATTTATTCTGAATGAAGTGTCTGAGCAGTGAGTTGAGGACCAGTGAAATCAAATTCCCTCCCACGCGCAAAGATTGCATCATCATCCCCTTCATTTGAGAAAGACTGATTAAATATTTTATTAAATCCATTTTTGTTAAAAATAGTAACATGTTAAAATACCCATCAAATTATTTTGTATTTACAGAATGCATTTGAAACTATACACAGTAAAAGTTTAGTATGATAAATAAAATTGATACAATTATTTTAGCAATAGGAGTGGGAAGGAAAAAGGTGCTTCTGCATTGATGAGCACACCAAAGACAGCATTAAACAATACAATTAAGCCAGCCCTTATAAAAGCCTTTTTCACACCATTGGGATTGAGGCTATAAGCTTGCTGAATTTGCAAGAATACATTTTGGCACAAATGAAAATGTGGCACGGACTAAACCATGAATTGATGTTTCAGTGTCTCAATGAAGAGTTCGTCATTCGACTAGCCCGCAGTTAGAAGCCTGCTAGAGTTAGTGGCAGGCGGACAAGCAATATCCACCGTCCTAATACAGAAAAAGCCAGACGTGGAATGTGAAGCTAACACAAGCTGGTTAGCTTTAGAAAACCCTGAGTAGATCTAGCTTGTGTCATAGGACACCCCTCTGTTCGGTCTGGCTGGGCCTCTGGGTTGTTGCATCCTCCTGATGCAAACAACTCAGAGTAATCTCTCAAACATTAATTAAAACCAATGTAGAGAAAATGAATGCCCGAGTCATACAAGCTACATCATGGTGTTTGTATGAATGTATTCAGGAGTCAACTTAGAAAGGAAACTGTGCCACCGTTTAGGATGAGACGCATACATTGGGAACTTCCATTAACATGACATTTTGAGGACAGTTTTCACATCTAGAGAATCCCAATTTAACCCCTCTCTGGGTATCTATTTGTAAGTATAACCCTGTATTACATCAACAAATTGCAATACAATATTTTAGGTTCTACCACAGCAGCTTAAATCAAGAACAATATCAAATAAAAACCTTAAAGTCTCTCTCAACGAAGATTAAACAGATTTAACCCTAGTACAGAGAATGCTGTGAACATGATCTCTAATGGTACCTAGTGTGCTGGAATGAAATGGATGACAGTATAGATGGATTCATTCAGCATGTTCGACAGCAGCGTTTCCCCAACTACACCCAGTCTGTGGACCAGCTCCCTCAGATGGGTAACTGATTCAGCTCAAGTGCTTGGTGGTCCTCCAATGAGAACCATAGCTTGCCAGCCCCTCATACAAAAAAAAAGGCATTACTTCCTCCTCAGTACACTATGTCAAGATATGCGGTTCGAAAACATTAAGGTGTACAGTATTTGACAGAAGTAGAAAGAGCAGTGTTTATGAAGCCATTTTCAGTGGAGTAGCATGGCCGATTGCAACTAAATATCTCCCACTTAACTCCTGAAAGATAAATGTAATGGCGCAATGTAAATGTAATTTCTGATTGAGCCGACACGTGTAATATTTACCGAATGCGGAAACATTGAAATGTAAAAAAAAGGCAGTCTCCCTATAGTTCGGATCTTCCACATTGAATCTAAGCTCAACTGTCTCAACTGCTGTTTGATGCGAAGGAGTTTCACAAGAACTAAGAGCTGAATTCAAACCCTAGCGGGAAAGATCCACGTTATAGCTCGATTTACATTTCAAGACAATGTTCCCGCGTTTGCAGAGACTGCATTCACGTAAATGCTGCATGTCAGCGCAATTGGAAATTACCTTTAATTTGTCAAATGTGGATCGTCCATGATACAGATGGAATCTAGCCCAAGACAGCGGAAGTAGTAACAAAACAGTACATTCAATTAAAAGCGAACCTTTGAGGAGTCTCCTTGTTCTTTACCGCACTAGTCAGGCAGAGATTACATGATATAAAACAAGAACCTTCAAATTTCACCCAATGTCCCATATAATCTGCCATTTACATTTCAAGAACTGAAATTAGGAAACGGTATCAGCACATATAGGTCCGTCACTGGCATCTTAAACCTTATAGCAGCAGCTTTAGCTCCAGACCCAGGTCAGTCAGTCAACAATGGAAACTTTGTGCACGTCAACTCCCAAAGGAATTCAAAGTCTCAGGTCCCTCCCTCCCGTTAAAGATTTATTTTTATTTTTTTTAAACGGGGCATTTAAGAAATGTATACAATTATTGCAGAATATGCACCGCTGGCCCTCCTCTGAAGGAGAGAAAAGACTGTCACCAGTCAAATGTAGTGTCTCTACGGCATTTCCTTCAGTTTCTCCTTGGCTCCAGTAGTTAAAAAAAAAAAAGTGTTAAAATGGCCCTTGTACAATAACAGTTGTTAACCCACGGTTCACTGGAGAGGCAGGTGTACTTTCTCAGCTGTGGTCAGTCAGTCACTCAGTTTACAGTCACAGAGCTCTTTGTAAATCCTCTTGCGGACTTTGGGCATGTCGTCCTGTGTGAACTGCAGCGGTTCTTTTAAAGCCAGGCACTTGCAGTACTGTGAGAAGCAGAGAAAAAAATATTTTTTTAAAAAATCAATAAAAAATGCTCACCATAGCAGTGTGCGTGTGGGGAATTTGCAGTATGAGGCAAATTCCTCACTCACCTCCAATACAAAGACTCCACAGTCACTGTCATTCTTCTGTTGAGGAATACCCTGAGGGTGAGAACCAGAGACAGTAGTCAAAAGAGCCAATTGGAAAATGTGAGAGAACAGTCACATGGTGCCATCTGAAACAATACCTTGTTTATAACCATCTTCCAGCCATTCTGATAGGTAGCTTGTTTCTTCTCCTTCGCCTCGGCCAGGATGTATCTCATGATGTTCTGTCGGGCCGATAAGAGGAAAACAAGGGTTTAGTTCACAAAAAAATGTTGAGTTACACACGGACTCCTTCGAGGTTCCCAAAATGTGGATTAGGTAGACCAGGGATGAGCAACTGATGGGGGCCACAAAAAGAGGGAACTCATGAGGACGCAGTGGCTGATGGGTCTGTACCCACAGCAATACAGCCCCCCACCACGACCTTCTAAGCAAAACATTATAGCAGCCAAGAGAAAAATAAATATGTTTTGTTAATTTCCTACAATTTTACACATTTTGCCATGGGGCAGAGAGAAAATGTGTAGTTTTACAGCAAATATTATGCAATTCTACACAAATGTATGCCATTTATGAACCCAGCAAAAAAAAAGTCCTCACTCAACTGCACTTATTTTCAGCAAACTTAACGTGTAAATATTTGTATGAACAAAAGATTCAGACAAACTGAACAAGTTCCACAGACATGTGACTAACAAAATCAAACATAAGTCAGTATCTAGTGTGGCCACCAGCTGCATTAAGTACTGCAGTGCATCTCCTCATGGACTGCACCAGATTTGTCAGTTCTTGCCGTGAGAACGTTAGCCCACTCTTCCACCGAGGTACCTGCAAGTTCCTGGACATTTCTGGGGGAGAATGCCCTAGCAATCTGATCCAACAGGTCCCAGGCGTGCTCAATGGGATTGAGATCCGGGCTCTTCGCTGGCCATGGCAGAAAACTGACATTCCTGTCTTTCAGGGAATCATGCACAGAACGAGCAGTATGGCTGGTGGCATTGCCATGCTGGAGGGTCATGTCAGGATGAGCCTGCAGGAAGGGTACCACATGAGGGAGGATGTCTTCCCTGTAACGCACACCGTTGAGATTGGCTGCAATGACAACAAGCTCAGTCCGATGATGCTGTGACACACCACCCCACACCACCCCACACCATGACCCTCCACCTCCAAATAAACGCAAATCCGACCATCAACCCTGGTGAGACAAAACTGAGACTCCTCAGTGAAGAGCACTTTTAGCCAGTCCTGTCTGGTCCAGCGACGGTGGGTTAGTGCCCATAGGCAATGTTGCCAGTGATGTCTGGTGAGGACCTGCCTTTACAACAGGCCTACAAGCTCTGTCTGGCCGCTCTCAGACGATTGCGGACAGTCTGTGCACTGGAGGGAGGGATAGTGCGTTCCTGGTGTAACTCGGGAAGTGGTTGTTGTCATCCTGTACCTGTCCCGCAGATGTGATGTTTGGATGTCTGCCACTGCGAGGACAATCAGCTGTCCATCCTGTCTTAGGAGTCTCACGGTATGGACATTGCAATTTATTGCCCTGGCCACATCTGCACCCCTCATACCTTCTTGCAGCATGCCTAAGGCTCAATCACGCAGATGAGCAGGGACCTTGGGCGTCTTCCTTTTGGTGTCAGTAGAAAGGCCTCTTTAGCGTCCTAAGTTTCCATAACTGTGACCTTAATTGCCTACTGTCTGTAAGTGGTTAGTGTCTTAATGACCGTTCCACAGGTCATTACTTGTTTGAGTAACTTGCACGAGAAAGTAAACCCTTTACAAAGATCTGTGAAGTAAATTGGATTTTTTACAAATTATCTTTGAAAGACAGGGTCCTGAAAAAGGGACTCTTTTTTTGCTGAGTTTGTGTTAACTGATGATCAATTGGCCCCACCCTGGTTGTAATTCAACCATGCTTACCACAAGTTTATATCACTGGCCACTAGACTAACTTACCAATTCCCCCAAACAAATTGGCTGTCATGGGCTAATTGATTGACATTGATGCACAACCAAATGTCTAAATTGTACTCAACAGTAAGTTGAGACCCTGACTGAGCCCCCCCCCCCCCCAAAAAAAAAAAAGAAATCAGCGGTCCTATGTTCCTCAAGTCCAGGATGAAATTCAGAGAGGCAAGAGTTTCATTGAGCAGCAGAGGACTGTAAAGTGTGTGTGATCATACCTCTATGGTGTATTTGAAGACAATGCCCTGTGAGTCATAGTAGTGGATGTGGTGGTTGGCCATGTCTACTGTGATCAGGGACCAGTGGATCTCCAGGTGGATAGGAATCAGCAGCAGACTCTTGGAAAACAGATCCACCTGCCAAACGGAGAGAGAGACCCGAGTGGTATACTACGAAGCAAGCAAGATCTACGCAGGTTTTTTCTAAAAGCTAGCCAGTTTCAGTCAGCGTCACATTCTAGTTCAGGCTTTGTCCATACTGGATGGATACCATGGATATTGCTCCTCTGCCTGCCGCCAATTCTAGCAGGCTTGTATCTGTGCGTGCATGTCGCGTGTGGCTAGTCAAACTCTTCATTGCAACAATGCTGAAACAAATTAAATTGGCAGTCAGTGCCACATTTTCATTTGTGATGAAAACAAAATTAAAGAAAAGTATTTGCCAATTCAGCATACTCATGTGAAATAGGCTTTTAGAAGTGCCATCTTCATTTTATTTATCGTTATTTCAGTCTTTGGTGTGCTTATCTGATTCACAGGAGTTGGCTTAAATGCAGAAGACATTTCAGTTGTACTGCTGACAAAGCACAAGCACCTTTCCCCCCCCACTCCGATCGATAAAATAAGTGTCCAGTAGCGACCCTGGTTTATAGATATATTTTTTTGACCCCCTTTTCTCCACAATTTCGTGGTATCCAATTGTTAGTAATTACCATCTTGTCTCATCGCTACAACTCCCGTACGGGAGAGAAGAAGGTCGAAAGCCATGCGTCCTCCGAAACACAACCCAATTAAGCCGCACTGCTTCTTAACACAGCGCGCATCCAACCCGGAAGCCAGCTACACCAATGTGTCGGAGGAAACACAGAGACCTTGGTTAGCGTGCACTGCGCCCGGCCCGCCACAGGATATCCCTACCGGCCAAACCCTCCCTAACCTGGACGACGCTAGGTCAATTGTGGTCCCATGGACCTCCCGGTCGCGGCAGAGCCTGGGCCCGAAACCAGAGTCTTTGGTGGCACAGCTAGCGCTGTGAGGCCCTACGACCCTGGTTTATAAACTACAGGGCTCAGATCAAAACACAATCACTTGTCTAACTTTATTCAGAGCTTTAATAATTTTTGAAGTCAGTTCAGCTTCAGATATATTTATTTTTTTAATCACGATTTTCAGTTTCGATAATTATTTAAAAATTAAATGCATTATGAAATAATTACATAAAAATTAGCTTTTTAATGGAAATTCCAAAGCCAAAAATAGTAAACATTCAATTGCCAAAACATTGAAAATATTCTATAGTCTCCGTTAGGCATCAATAAAAACATGGGAAATTACTTAAGCAATAATACGAGAGGCCATGCATTTTGACATTTTTATCATGGCTTTTGACAGCCATTCCAGAAAGCACTTCAATACAAACCAACTGGGCAGTGATGTAGCTAGGGTTCTTCATTTCACTCCTTTTCTTTGTCCTCTATAGCAGCGCTAACATTACTGATTTCTGCATGTCTAACGTTAATGCTAGGCTCAGGTTGCTGGTCCACTTGCTCTTCTTGTTGGCTCCGTTCATTAAACTTTAGTGGATAAAACAAATCAAAAAGTAACTTTAAAAAAAAGTCATCCATGACGAGTTACAGGTGTTAAGACTAGTGGTTGTAAAAGTAGTAGTGCGTTGCTAGGTAAAAACAAACAATGCCACTTTCTATGAATGTGGCCATGTGTGTTGTGTCTATCATGGACAGGCTCTAACGATGGGAATTCCAAACCACCCATTGTATAATATGAAATACAATATTTCAGTTGTGTAGATCCGTTTTTATTTGAGTTAAAGATTTCTCATTCCGTAAAGTCATCATCTCTGCTCAGGCAGTAGCAGCCAGCCAATCCAACATTCTGTGCTCCCCATACTGTACTGACTTTAGTCATTCTATTCAGCTAGTCTAGCCTGCCTAAGTATGCTGCAGAGCAGTCTTCTTCGAATGCATACATTCCTCACACAGTCTGTATCTAACCTAATGCAGCAAGTGCAAAAAAAAAAGTGCATCTCTCCAGAGAGGAAGCAAAAAGTTTTACTCGCGGCAAAATCTGTCCAAAAATAAGCCCAATGCATTTCTATGGGCTTATTTTGGACCTAAGCTTGTCGCCTACCTTCCCACCTTGGGGGCAATGGCTCCCATTGTTAGGGTGGAGACATGAGCATTGCTTCATTGCATAGACGGGTTGGTTGTTTAGCAACGAAACTGGAGCGTGTGCAACTATGGGGCAAAACAGACTGGGTTGGCTTAGATGGTTGACAACATGTAAACTAGATTTAGTCACCAATTTGACTGAAAGCAAACATTTGCACACTTGTCTCAAATAATCCGTAACAGATGTTGGTTAGCAAGCGAGCAAAGTGTCGCCATAGAAAACACCTCAAAACAAGACAAGGTATCAAGAACAAGATAAAACTAGCTGAAACGAGCCAACTATGATTCCTCACGTGGCAGCTTTTTGTCATTTTTGCTAGACATCTGGAATCACAACACAGAAGCGTGTGCACCGTTTGTGACATTGTCAGTTAATTACTCTACAGTATACCGATTTCTGTCCGAGTTAGAAACAGGCACCACGGATTATGGTCATTGTACAGTTGTGGCCAAAATCTTGAGAATGACACAAATATACATTTTCAAAGTTTGCTGCCTCAGTTTGTATGATGGCAATTTGCATATACTCCAGAATGTTATGAAGAGTGATCAGATGAATTGCAATTAACTGCAAAGTCCCTCTTTGCCATGCAAATGAACTGAAACCCAATAAAACCTTTCCACTGCATTTCAGTCCTGCCACAAAAGGACCAGCTGACATGTCAGTGATTCTCTCGTCAACACAGGTGCGAGTGTTGACGAGGCTGGAGATCACCGTCATGCTGATTGAGTTCGAATAACATACTGGAAGCTTCAAAAGGATGGTGGTGCTTGGAATCATTGTTCTTCCTCTCAACCATGGTTACCTACAAGGAAACACGTGCCGTCATCATTGTTTTGCACAAAAAGGCAAGGATATTGCAGGCAAGGGCAGCAAAGAAGCCACTTCTCTCCAGGAAAAACATCAGGGGCAGACTGATATTCTGCAACAGGTACAGGGATTGGACTGCTGAGGACTGGGGTAAAGTCATTTTCTCTGATGAATCCCCTTTCCGATTGCTTGGGGCATCCGGAAATAAGCTTGTCCGGAGAAGACAAGGTGAGCAGTACCATCAGTCCTGTGTCAAGCCAACAATAAAGCATCCTGAGACCATTCGTGTGTGGGGTTGCTTCTCAGCCAAGGGAGTGGGCTCACTCACAATTTTGCCCAAGAACACAGCCATGAATAAAGAATGGTACCAACACATCCTCAGAGAGCAACTTCTCCCAACCAGTCAGGAACAGTGTGGTGATGAACAAGGCCTTTTCCAGCATGATGGAGCACCTTGCCATAAGGCAAAAGTGATAACTAAGTGGCTCGGGAAACAAAAGATCGATATTTTGGGTCAATAGCCAGGAACCTCCCCAGACCTTAATCCCATTGAGAACTTGTGGCCAATCCTCAAGAGGCGGGTGGACAAACAAAAACCCACAAATTCTGACAAACTCCAAGCATTGATTATGCAAGAATGGGCTGCCACCAGTCAGGATGTGGCCCAGAAGTTAATTGACAGCATGCCAGGGCGGATTGCAGAGGTCTTGAAAAGAAGGGTCAACACTGCAAATATTGACTCTGCATCAACTTCATGTGATTGTCAATAAAAGCCTTTGACACTTATGAAATGCTTGTAATTATACTTCAGTATAATAGTAGCATAGTAACATCTGACAAAAATATTTAAATACACTGAAGCAGCAAACTTTGTGGAAATTAATATTTGTCACTCAACTTTTGGCCACGACAGTACACTGAACAAAAATGAACACAACATGCAAAGTGTTTGTCCCATATTTCATGAGCGGAAATAAAAGATTCCAGAAATGCTCCAAACACACAAAAAGCTTATTTCTCTCCAATTATGCACAAATTTGTTTACATCCATGTTAGTGAACATTTCTCCTTTGTCAAGATAATCCATCCACCTGACAGATGTGGCATATAAATAAGCCGATTAAACAGCATGATCATTACACAGGTGCACTTTGTGCTGGCCAAAAGGCCACTAACATGTGGAGTTGTCACAATGCCACATATGTCATAAGTTTTGTAGGGAGCATTGTGAACGGAGTGCCCCATGGTGGCGTTGGGGTTATGGTATGGGCAGGCATAAGCTACGAACACAATTGCATTTTATCAATGGCTATTTGAATGCACAAAAATACTGTGACAAGATCCTGAGGCCCATTTATTAGTTTTATTTTTTTTAAGGCATCCGTGACCAACAGATGCATATCTGTATTCCCAGTCGCGTGAAATCCATAGATTATAGAAAATCAGTCAATTGAAAAACTCTAACGCAGTAAAAATATTTATATTTTTGTTAATTGCCACCTTTCTGCAATGAACTAGGTTGAATATTTGCTTAATAAAACTAAAACTTGCTTCAGCCCAGAGTCCATCAGTTCTTGACTTCTCGTTAATAATTTAATTTCTAGAGAAATTGAGTATTGGGCTCACAACTATAAACTAAATGAAAGTCAAGTAATTGATCTGACATCAGTCAATTAGTTGTTTAATAACCACAAAAATAAAACATCATTTTGGTTAATCACTCAGCACTACAGAGCTTGTGAAATGATCTACCATCAGCTTACCTTTTTGGTCCATCTCTTAACCCCTTCATAGCCTTTGGCCACCAGCTGCCTGTGAAAGAAGCTGTTAAAGAAATGAACCTGCAGGAGAAAACAGAAGAAAATTCAGTAACCTTGGAAATGCAACACAAGACCGCCATCTTAACAACTCCCTTTTACCAATAACCCTTTGTTGAACATTCTGATCAAGGATCCAAAATAAATGCACTTAGGAATGTACTCCCACCTTGTGCTCTGTAGCCTCCATGATCAATTCGCCATACATGTTTATCACCTAGACACACAAGACAAAGAAATAGGAAAACGTTTACTTAATCCTCTTCATTCTTGGTGGAACATAGGGCCTCTGCATTAAAGTTTTTGAATTTCAGGTTAGATAAAACAGTGAATCAGGTTTCTAAGCAGCAAGCACCATTTTCTATGGGCCATAGCTACCTGGTCGTTGACCCAGTTTTGATCGTCCAGTGTGGACAGGTCCTCCAGGGTCAGAGTGTGCTTGTTGTAGTCCACTTTAAAGCAATTCATAGGGATGGAGGCTAGACCCGCTTTGTACTTCAAAACTTCTAAATGGATGTTTAGCTTCCTGGTACAGAGGGATGAGACAGGTCAAACCAAGGGTCAAATGGATTTCCAAGTAGACAAAAGAACAGATGCAATCAGCATAATGGAAATCAGTGGTGAAAGTTAAACTGGTTTGTGGGGTGTCTCATGATTCATACTTGTCAATGAAGTCTGTGTTACACTTGTTCTTCAGGTGCGCCAAGACATCAGTCTCACTGAGGGGGATGAAACTCCCGTACGTCACATAGAAGAGCTCCAGAAACTCTGAGGGAGAGACAGACACCTTAACTAAAAAGGTCATATCCAGTCAAATTTGAAATTATAGTTACAATAAAAGTCTAGTACCATGAATGAGGTCTCTGATTCCTTCATGGATGCCCTCTTCTGGTTTGGGTTGTTGTGGTGATGGGTGGGACTGCTGTGCTAGGTCTGTGGCACTTCCCTGCTCAGGTCTTTGAGCCCACACTCCTATCTTGCAGTAATGTCGGTGGTCCCACAGAGCAAATGTGTGTAGGGTGCTGCACAGAATAATGCCTGGGGAAACACTGGCTATGGCTGATGGTTCCACCTCCATAGGGGCGCTACAGTGTGTTGGTTCCTCTTTGGGGACAGCTGATGTACTGTTGGAAAGGAAGACAGCTGGGTCACCAGCCTGGGGCGGGGGCTGCTTTATGACCTCCATCTTAGGGTCTATAACCGGCTGTTTGACTGAACCAGGGGCCTTTTCCCCCTCACCCACAGCCCCTTCACAGGCTCTCTCCTGCTCTATTATTGAATCAGCAAAATGCTCAACCACTGATGTCGTTACCGGTTGAACCACAGACTTATTCACCAGTTTAACCATAGTGTACGTTAACTTCTGACCCATAGAGTCAAATAAGGTTTGACCAACAGAGTTGGTTACAGGTGAAGCCAAAGGGTTTGTTACCTGCTCCACAGCAGAGTCTTTCTCCAGCTCCTCTCGGATGGCTGTTACCTGTTCCTCTGTCATCAGGGTCTTCTTATAAGATGGGCGACCAACCTTTCTCTTAGGGGTCTCCCCCATTGCCTGGCCCTTGCCCTTCCCTGGCTGGGCCCTGCGTTGTCGGGACTTGCCACCCGGATTCTTCCCATGTGGGGCCTTCCCATCATGGAGCTTAGAGTTGGGCCCACAGCAGTCACATGCCTTCGGTGTCCTCTTCCTCTCAGAAGAGCGGCCATTGGTGCCCACCTGTGCTGGCGGCGTGTGGGGGGCTGAGCCGTCATGAACCATGGCTCTGTCCTCAGCCCCTACCCCATCTCGCCACGGCTGCCTCTGGCCCTCAGAGCTGGTCCCAGCCCTTCAGGGGACCTGTACCATGGAGCTCCCCAGTCGATGGACTCTCTAGATGAGTCACACCAGTCTCTCAGATGGTGGAGAACGTAGATTCTCAGGGATGAGGCCTTGCTGCTCCTCCTATGCTTCCCTAAGCAGTACTCCGGATTGGCGGGTTTGTGAACATACACCGTACCAACAAGTGTTCAGTTCCGTGGGTGGTCTTCTTACAACCTGCTCCAACAACTCTTCTTAGGAGCCTAGGAAGAAGCTGCATTCAAGTAAAGAGCCGTGTTAGGCTAAATGTGTAAAATTAACAATTTGTGTGTGAAATGAACATACTACTCTGTGCAATTTGATGATGACAACAGTACTGTGTAGATAGCTAGGAATATTAGAAGAAAGCGGTATGACCTGTGTTGTCAAATGTTGCTCCATCACAGATATCTAATAATTTCCTAGCACAAGAATGTAGTCTTAAGGAGTGTAGGAGAGCCTACAGTTACTTCTTAAGGTCCAAGGATATAGGTTATTTTCAGAGGTAGACTGGCTCTGGCAGCCAAAAACTCCATCTAAACATGAATCGATTCTCAATTGAAAAACAGTCAGCCCTTTACTTTCAGATCACATCAAAATAATTTCACAAATGGAAAATACGGTTTTAACCGGCTTCATCACAGCTGCGCTGCAGCCGATAGTGTGTAGTTTGAGTAACGGCTTTCTTCCGCTACACAAGTGTTGAGCATACTACGTAGCTAGTTAGCACAGGTGCCGCCTCAGTCTTCCGTAAACACCCGCTGTAACGTGGAGATATGGCCGTGTGGGAACAGTAACACTAAAAAAGGTGTGTAGTAATTTAAAAAGATGCACTATGCAGAAATCGCTCCACCATTTCTTGGTTGCTAAAAATCTAATAGATTTGTCACAAACTAAAATTACACAAACAAGAAAGATTAGTGTTCAATTATTCTCTACCATGTGAAATCTTTTCCATAACCAAAAATATTGTATTTTCAGCTGGTGTTCAAAACCTAAAGTAAGATGCAAAAAAATAAACTTTAACGGGGAGCATAGAAATAGCACACATAGAAGAGATCTACCGCTTCTTAGGACTTGCTTTCAATGACAGATCTATACACACACACAGTTCAATTTGGTCAGGTCGCCCAAAAGTCACATATTACAGCTTTAACATTAGATTCTGAAAATGATTTATTGCTAATATGAAAAGGAACTTGTGTTTCTAAAAGCGTACCCGCAAGTGATGCGTGTTCACGTTCAGAATGAGCATCGGGGAAATTCTAAACAAAAGTCCCCCAGGAAAAAATATTCTTCAATAGGCACTAGTTACATGCTGACCACACCGGACGCATTGCGTGCGCTGCAAAATAAATGTACACATAAATGTTATTCAATCATTTCAAGCGAGCGTCTATATCCAGCCACTAAAATATAACTTGGGCTGTATTTTGTTCTATTTTTAGACACTTGACACGCTGCAAGTCCTGCCTCACTATCTCATCATTGGTTTTTAGGAGAATATACCCATGTGGGTAATTGAAAGGTGAGAGGTTCAGACTCCAGTCAGTTGCAGTAATGCACCTTAAAGTTGGTTGCCAACAAGTAGTGGAGGCTGGTGGGAAGAGCTATAGGAGGACGAGCTCATTGTAACGGCTGGAATGGAATATCTTTAACTAGGCAAGTCGGTTAGGAACAAGTTCTTATTTACAATGACAGCCTACCAAAAGGCCTCCACATCACAACAAGAGATAACATAAAGAGAGACCTAAGACAACATAGCATGGTAGCAGCACAACACATGGTACAAACAGCACAAGTGGCAAGCTGCAGAGAAGTGAAATGATGAGTGACCCAGGGATGTCTGTGCTTCGGGGACATTTAACAGAATGTGACTGGCAGAACAGGTGTTGCATGTGGAGGATGAGGGCTGCAGTAGATATGAGGCCTAAGACGGTTTTATAAAATAATCAACCAGTGGCTCTTGCGACAGGTGTACAGAGATGACCAGAAGAGTATAGGAGTGCAGTGATGTGTCCTAGAAGGAGCATTGGTGCAAAATATGATGGCCGAATGGTAAAGAACATCTAGCCGCTAGAGAGCACCCTTACCTGCCTATCTATAAATTACGTCCCCGTAATCTAGCATGGATGAGATGGTCATCTGAATCAGAGTTAGTTTGGCAGGTGGGGTGAAAGAGGAACGATTACGATAAACGAAACCAAGTCTAGATTTAACTTTCGCCTGCAGCTTTGGCATGTGCTGAGAGAAGGACAGTGTACCGCCTAGCCATACTCCCAAGTACTTGTATGAGGTGACTCAAGAGGTAGTTATCACACCTGTGGGGAGAGGGGCATTCATCTTAACAAACCACATGACCTTTGTTTTGGAGGTGTTGAGAACGAGGTTAAGGGGAGAGAAATTTTGTTGGACACTAAGAAATAAATGTTGTAGAGCGTTTAACACAAAATCCAGGGAGGGGCCAGCTGAGTATAAGACTATCATCTGCAAATAAATGGATGAGAGAGCTTCCTACTGCCAGAGCTATGTTGTTGATGTAAATTGAGAAGAGCGTGGGGCCTAGGATCAACCCTTGGAGTACACCCTTGGTGACAGGCAGTGGCTGAGACAGCAGATGTTCTCTCTTTATACACTGCACTCAGAGGTAGTTAGAAAACCAGAGCAAAGACCCCTCAGAGACACCAATACTCCTTACCCGGCCCACAAGAATGGAATGGTCTACCGTATCAAAAGCTTTGGCCAAGTCAATACAAATAGCAGCACGACATTGCTTAGAATCAAGGGAAATGGTGACATCATTGAGGCCCTTTAAGGTTGAAAGGGACACATCCATAACCTGAGCCGAACCAGAGAGAATAATATAGACATCAAGGAAGCCAGTCGATTATTGACAAGTTTTTCCAACACCTTTGATGAACAGGGCAAAATAGAAATAGGCCTATAACAGTTAGAATCCATTTTCCCAGAACTTTTTGGAGTTAGACCCACAGCGTGAACTGCTCCTTAAAGTAACTTTGGCCTTTCGGATAGCCTAAGTGCACTTATTTCTCATTTGCCTGAACAAGAGCCAATCAGCTTGAGTATACGTGTGCAGAGCCTTTTGCCAAATGCAATTATTGAGGTGGAGTAACTCTGCAAGATAACGGTCGAACCAAGGGCTTAAACTGTTTTAAATGCTAATTTCTCTTTATGGGGCCGTGTTTGTTAACAATATCACTAAAATTATCCAAAAATAAAAGGACTAAGCATCTTCAGAGGGGATCAAGCTAATTCTATACCAATTTTAAAAAAGGCCAGGTCATGAAGGTTTGCTCATTAACATTTTTTAGCAAGTGTCTATGACAAATCAGGACACGTCGTTTCACTGAGCAGGCATTAGGAACACAGGCTGTAAAACAGTGATCACTAAGGTCATTACAGAAAACACCAGACTGATACCTATTGGGATTATTTGTGAGGATAACGTCAAGGAGAGTAGCCTCTTCTGGGTGTTTGGAGTCATACCTTGTGGGATTGGTAATAATCTGAGAAAGATTTAGGGAGTCCCATTGCTTTAGGACTTGGTCAGGTGGTTTAAGCATGTCCCAGTTTAGGCCACCTGGCAGGACGAATTCAGACTTAGTGTAAGGGACCAGGAGAGAACTTAGGGCAGGTAGGGTACAGGCCGGTGTTGATGATAACACCCAGCAACAGTCAAAGAGCTATTTGAAAGTTTAATGCTTAAAATAAGCAAATCAAATTGTTTGGGGACAGACTTGGTGGAAACTGAGCACTGAAGGTGATTCTTGGTAAAGATTGCCACTCCAACTTTGGAAGATCTGTCTTGCCAAAAAAGGTTATATCCAGAAAGGGTTAACATCAGTATTCAAAACACTTTCTTAAACACGTCTCAGTAATGATCAACACCTGGATTGGAACTCTGAACCCACACTTTCAATTGATCGATTTTAGGTAATAAGCTTCTAGTGTTAATGTGCAGAATACCCAGGCTTTTAAAAGAGTAGAAATCAGTGAAACAGATATCAGAGCACAAGAATTGGGGCTAGCAACAGTAGATAGGGTGTACATGCACATTTCCAGATATCATCAGCAGTAATACAATCAAGGCACGGTAGAGGACAGGGAGAGCTCTGCAGTGTTGATTTATTACATTTGAATGTGCATCAGATGGCAACAAGATCATATTACACAGCAATTTCATCCAGTAACATGAATACAAAGCCGGAGAGAGGTGGTTAGAATAGGATGGGAGGCCAAGAGTCCGTGTAACCAATAGAGAGTCAGAGTCCCAAGTGTGGAAACAAACAGTCTGTCCCACGGTTGGGTAAACAAGAAAGTTCAGTGAACAAAGCATGAAGGAATCATGAGACAAAAAGCAAAGATGCACAAGCAAAAAAATAACGACTTGGGACTAGCCATTATAAGGTCAGAGTCACTCGCCCCAACAGTGCCTGTGAGCTGGAGGCGAGCGAAAGCTCGGGGGGGTGTTACCTGTACCAGGGGGAGACAACCAGGACAGACGGTAAACAGATCGCCAGGTGGAATCCAAGCAGCAGTGCAGCAGGCAATGGAAGTAGGTGTCACACCCACTTGGAAGAAGCTTTTTTTCTGGAGGCAGATCTATTGTAGAAAATGCCAGTAGATGGTCTCTGAACAGCAGGAGGGGGCTTCAAGGCCTCTGGATTTGGGTGGGGTAGCCTGCCATTTGTTGGGCTCAAAGGCTTTGACACCTCACACGTCAGTGCTAATTGAAGTTTTATCTGGTCTGTCTCAGTTCCAGGTTGGATAGTAGCATTAATCCTTCCAGGTCCTTTAGTCCAAAATTATGTTGAAAGTTTGGATTTTTGATCTGGAGTGAAGGTTATGCTGTGGAGGGTAGCATCCTGTATATGTCTCGAATTTCCTGTCTGCAGGGGAAAAAAATAAAATACAAAACCGAAGCATGGAGGACGAGAAAAATGTAAATTGACTCCATGTTTCTCATTCTTGATCCATGACACACATGCGGTAGTTGACAATCTATGGTTTTGTTTTATGAAAGGAGAGACGGAATCAGGGAGAGAGATGGAGGTTGGAAGGTAGGGTGAGGATGCAGGGCGAGTCAGGAAGCTACATTGTTCTCAGCTCCAGCAGTGAAATACATGGAACAGAATTTAAAAAAAATGTTGTTTCCATGTCTGTGATATCATTCCATTAATTCCATTCCAACGAGCCTGTCCTATAGCCCCCCACAAGACTGAACTAGGAGAGATTACTAGAAACTATATAGGTTTCCCCTTTATCTGTGGACTCCTTGTCAGAGTAGAGAGAACACAATTTTACGTGACAAAAAATTGGTCGATATTCTACAAAGATCCATCAAAAAAGAGACCTTGTACATTTCAATTAAAATAACAATCCAATGTTTATATCCCAGGACAAGTTGCTAGCAACAGCGAGCTGGCAAGATACATGTTTCAAGCTGTCCCCAAATGAATATAGTTGGTTCAGAGTTCGTTTTGATATTTCAACCTATTTCATCATGTCTGGTGGGATAGACAAACTCAACATGCACACGCGCGGCGCCATTTTGGTCGTCATGTTGGGTCTGAGATAATCTTTTCTTTGCTTCCACTACAACTAGGATACTGATGTGACATTTATATTTATGATTCTGACATTTACTGTCTATCATTACATAAAGAAAATATCCAAATGTAAATTAATATTGGCATACTATTTATAGGGCTAATGCATTTCTAAAATAACATGTATTACAGTTAATAATGGTTATGTCTAACAAATAAAACATCTCCCTGACAAATTCAGTTGCTGTTGGACTAGTTACCAACCATGTGAAATTAGCCACAATAAGGATTAGCCACAACTGAAATTTGCTGGTGGCTTTCAAATATAAAGCCCCACCATTTAAAAGTGATGTAAACAGCTACAAATAGTGGAATCATGCCATATTTGGACAAAGTAATGCTAAAAAAGGTTGGAGAGTTGTATATAAATTCAAGACAACAGTTAATTTGACCCCCAAAAAAAATGAAATCGCACTGTGTGTGTACTCCACTTCAGACTTGGCGTTCATCCCAAAACCGTATTATTTCCCCATATGAATGACAACCAGAGGTATCTCAATTCCGTTTTTTAGGACGACAAACTGGCAAACTACTTTGTTTCTAGTTTCACATGTCTTTTTTTTGCAGACGGTCTTATCCAGAGCGACTACATGAGCAACTGGGGTTAAGTGACTTGCTTAAGGAAAGATTAGGCACATAGTCGGCTTGGGAATTCGAACTGGCGACCTTTCGGTTACCCAACGTTCTTAACCGCTAGGCTACCTGCCGCCCCAGTTACCTAGCTAATATGTGACGGGAAAGAGGGGGGGATAGCTCGTCAGCTGTATAACTGGATGCATTCAACTGAAATGTGTATTTCGTATTTAACCGAGAGGTGCCATAATCGACATCCACGTCTTCGGCGCTCAGCCATGTATACAATATAACTTGGAACCACTTTTGCGTGTTGCAATAGCTGGTTGGATAAGGCAAGGCTATTTCTCTGTTTGCTGTCATGTGTGTGAATGTTACATCAAAACACAGAAGAGCCACGATAACGTAGGGGTGAACAAGCTTGCTAGCATAGCAAGCTGACTAGCTACCAACACAAATGGTTATTCCTGTTATTTCCATGTCTGGAAAAAAAGCGATCGGTCTGCACAGAAACTATTTTTTTCCAGTAACAATAACTCGCCAATAGAAACACATAAAAGCACATACATTACCACATGTCTGCAATAGTGAAACAAGTTGCACCGCCACTACAATGATATCAAACAAATCACTTGTCAAACAATCGGTCTCATTAGTTTGCTGTCGCTTACTGATTGCGTCACATTTAAGCGCAAACACTATACCATAGAGAAATATAGAGGACTGGAGTGGCCAAAAGGTCGTCTTAGCGTGGGAAGCACAATTGAGAGCGTCCACCATTCTAATGTAGTCAACTGGGTGGACTTCCAACTTCATTGGCTGATCCCTCCTGGTGACCCGGTTGGAGTCATGTACAACTGGGTCATCAGGAGGGATCAACCAATCGTGAAAAATAAATATGACCTCTTAAAGATGGAGATAGCCTCAATGGCGATGCCTACACTGTCACAGTTGTTATAGTGGCACAGATAGAAAGTTGTTGCCTGGCTACCCAAACTCCTTGCTCTGGCCAAACGCTACACTACGCCCACAGACATTATTTTCTTCTCCACAATGAGTATGGATCTGAGTACTTCCCAACAATTTCTAGAATGGAAATCCATTCTGTCAATATGAGTCTGAAACATTTACTCTAGTGTCAAAAGTGACGACAAAGTGTAAATAGAATCATTTTTGTCTGTCTCGTTTAAAACAGTTTGGAACTTCAGTGCTTCACAACAAGTGAAGGTTTGGTTTGGATTACAATTGAATTCTACAGACGAAGAACCATATATGTGACAATTTTTCCATTTTAAGATAATCAGTTATTTTTATATTATTAATTGTGTGTACCACATTAGGTGTTTTATGGTTGACAAATAATTCACCATACCCATATCTTCCAACAACTATTGATCTTTTTTTTGTTATTTCAAAAAATACTTTTTATTGCTATTTTAATTTTTAGAATGTGGAAGAACAGTATATCTCCAGTGATGATTTCAGTTTGTGGAAGAACAGTATATGTGACATTTTGCATGACTCTTGTAAGATGTCCTTTTTTAACACCTGATATGTTTTAAGTACTTTCAAGTACAGATGCCCTTCATG